>NW_027509153.1:505000-802500 GCF_051911475.1 Siphateles boraxobius
CGCCGTGATCGTATAGTGGTTAGTACTCTGCCTTGTGGCCGCAGCAACCCTGGTTCGAATCCGGGTCACGGCAAGATTTTCTGGGTGCCATTGAAATTGAGCTCCATGTCACCACCTCTCCTCACCCCTTCCTTCAGACTTGTCTTTTTGTGCACGGCGCGTGCCCTTGATGTGCTCTGGATGTTCGAGTGAATTGAAACTGGGACCTTCTTTGAAAGCACAAGCTCTCAGGTTCGAACCCTTAGAGAAAAGACTGAAAACGAATCGCTCCTATTTATTTCGGAAGAATCTTGCTTCAGAGAGAATATGGTGCGTGTATATGGTTGGAGATATTGCCTTTATGTTCAAACCCTGTTCCTCAACGGCATCTGCTGAAGAAAGGGAGTGGACACACTCGTCGATGGCCCCAGAGTACAAGCATTAAAAAAAAGAGTTGGCAGGAAAACTGATAGTGCGCTATAGACATTGGAGATGCACCAGTTCTTGACACAAGAGAACAAGAATGAAAACAAAGAGTGGCAGGAGGGGATGAATCAAGTCCAGTGAAGCAGGCTTTGATCACAGCTGCAAAAATATGGAGCGCTTCACGTATTTGCATGTCATTCTTTCGCTCTGTGCCCAGCAATGTTCTCTGGATGCCGGCCAATCAGCAGCTCGGATTGTCGAGCGTTTGTCGAGCGTTTTTTTGGTTTTGGGCCAATCAGCAGCTCGTACCCCTACTTCACGTGTCGGCTGTTCCTCTGGACGCCCCTGCGTCTGTGGGGCGTCCGGCCGACATGCTGTAATAGGGCCCTCACCAAGTGTGGGCTCTACAGGACCATCCGGAGGGTCCTGGACATCGACGGCTGGTACTTGATGGCCACCGAGTACCTGGAGTGCCGTCGGTGTAAGAGGAAGGTAGCTGCCTGGTCGCAGGAGGTCGTGGGTCAGCTGGGAGAGGGGCATCGCGCCCTCTTCCCGGCAATCCTCACCTACAAGTAAGTAGCTGTCTGAACACTGTCACAGTGTGTCTGTGTGTGGCGCCCTCTTGCCGGCAATCCTCACCTACAAGTAAGTACCTGTCTGAACACTGTCACAGTCCATGCGGCGGTCCATACACTACCTCAGCGTCATGGAGCCCTTCACGTCGCGAGGTGTCGTGCGCATGTGCACCTGTTGTGGCAAAAATTCATCTTAAACAAACATCACTGCGTAAGAGACACTCAGAGTCAAATTATATAAAATAGAAGTATTTATTCTTGCAAGAATAGGAGCAGTCTAATACACAGTTGTTACCCTGTGCAGAAGAGTGACACACCCCCAGACAGACTGAACTAGCTTTTATCTTAGTTTCAAGGCCTTCTTCCCCCCAGAGCCTTCCTCCCAGTAGTTTTCCATAGACGTCACTAGTTGGCCCACTAAGCTCCCCTGCACCAAATGGCCTTCTGACGTCTAGGTCAGAGGTCCTTGTTCGTCTGTTCTCTGGAGTGTCTCCCCCTTCTGCCTCCCCAGGTACATAAACAGAATCTTCTCTCACTACAAGTGAGAGACACACATGTGACATTATTTGAATCATCTATATTTTACTAAAGATCAATGAATATCATTAAAATTGCCACCACAGCACCCCACCACCAAAACCGCCACCCGTGCCCCAGTACGCATGGCTGTTAATGGTGTACTGCCACGACATCCTTTCCCGCCTGGAGGACGTGAAGGCCCGGGTCACCTCCGTCTTTGGAACGGTTTTGAAGATGGATTCGACCAAGAAGGTAAATGTGGTGCTATGTATGTATAAATATATATGTATATAAATGTGGTGCGGAGTATCACGCTCTAGCTATGTGCGTGCAGCCTTACTGAGATGCTTTATTCTTTCAAACAGGTGACCCGGAAGCTCGCCGGTGCTGCTGCCCAGACCGCAGCGTGGGCAACGAACGTCGGCAACGAGCAAGGACAGGTGCTCATGTACGTGCTCACGGACGCCGAGGGTGCCGGCCTGTTGCCCATGGCTGCGGGGTTAATGCGGCAGTATCGGGACGCTGGGGTGGAGCCGCCTCAGCTCCTCTACGTCGACCGGGACTGTTGTTCGTCCCACGGGGGATCCAAGACAGCTGACATGTTCGGGAAGTGGGACAAGCTGGTGGTCCGGCTGGACATCTGGCACCTGATGCGGCGGTTCGCGTCAGGTGCGTTGTGGCAAAAACAATAATTAAACAAACAGCATCACAGTAAGAGACATCATGGTTCCATAACTTGATATAACATGCATTTTTCCATAAGAGGTGTCACCACCGAGAGCCACCAGCTGTATAAACCCTTCCTGCAGCAGCTGTCTTCGTGCATCTTCTTGTGGGACCCAGGGGACGCAGCCCGGTTGCTCAAGGCGAAGAAGAGGATGCTTGAGGCGCAGGGGATGACCTTCTCGTCCGACGCCGGAGTGTGGAGGCACGTCAGCCGCAAGAATATTGCTCTCCATTGCCGTCGCTGCACGCGTGGAGCGGCGGAGACGGAGCGGCTGATCGGTGACCTCCTGGAAACCTTCGGCGGTGCCAACGGACGAGACACCATGGGGATTTCCCTGCTGGACCAAGACCGCATCCAGAAGATCTGGACGGAGCAGCGGCGCCACCTCCATTGCATCCAGGACCCGCCGGGCGTGGAGCTGTACACTGAGACCAGCAGGATGACCAAGGGGGGGATCAGCCTGCCGGTGTACCGTTGTGCACGAGGCTCCACGTCCCTGGAGTCGTTCCACCTGCATCTCAACCGCTTCATTCCAGGTATGTTTCACATGCTTCACTGTCATGTCAATCTTTCACTGTCATCGACTCGCTGTCATTCACTTTGTGTGCACTGAATAAACTGCTAAACAGATCTGTGTTCCTCCTCAGGAGAAAGTGCCAATGCCTGGCACTTCCAGGCATTTCTCCTGGAGGGGTTGACGCGGTGGAACGCCGACAGGGCGGCGTCCGTGGCACAGGAGGGACGGCCGCTGATCCGCTCCTACAATGGCCCCCTGCAGCACTCCCTTGACCAGCTCAGCCAAAGGGTGCTTGGCACGAATGTGGTCAAGGATTACACCAAGCCCAGGGAGTACACGGGTAAGAACACTCAAGCCACCGCGCTTACACCTGTCCACACTGAATGATATTTGTACCAGACTGACTGATGCGATTTGTGTTGTTGTACTTCAGGGGAACTCATCGGCATCAAGTACCTGTACTCCCAGACGGGCAGAGTGCTGCAGGACGTCAGCTTGGACCTTGACATTCCGGACGCGGGGGGGGGGACGTTCCCCAACTTGTCGAGGATGACGAGCTCGCCGACGGCCCGCAGGAGGTGGAGGACCTCACCCTGCCTGGCGAGTTCCCAGCTCCTCAGACGGACCCGCGGTCAGGGCGACCGGCTGACGCACCCGTGCCCGAGCCATCCAGTCCGACCGGTGCCCACGAGCCCGCACCCCACTCCCCCGGCCGGTCCTCGCCAGAGCCTCAGCAGGCTGCTGAGGTAAGCACGCCACCTCTTTGTGGTCTGCGACTGCAGTGCATCTCGCATCACCAAAAACTGCGCTCGCTCTGTTCCATCCAACTGACTTATTGTTTTCCATCTCTTCTTGTGTGTCTGCAGGACTACAGAGGACCGGATGACCAGCCGGGGTACCTGGCCGTGGTCCAGTTGGCCACGGCCTTGGTGGGGTTGCGTCACGACCCGGCCTTGTCCGAGGGGAGGGTAGACGAGCTTAACAGGCTCTACGAGGCCCTGTCACCGTACGACAGGGCCCGAGTAGTTTACCCTCCCCGCTACAGGGACAGGCCAGCTCAGGGGCGCTTCATGGCAGCCAAGCCAAGCCCCACCAGTATACCTGGTGTGGAAAGCTTGAGACGGTAAAGCTACGCTTCCATCATACATTTCCCTGGTGTACAAACAAGCTGCTTTATGTAATGTTGCCCATTATCATGCTCATATCTGTCATTGTTTTTGTCCATTGTCCACAGCTGCCTGGTCAGAGAGACCTCTGGACCTGCCAGCAGTCCCAGCGCAAGCCGGCTGGTAGAGGCAGTATGCACCCAGCTCTGCCGCTTGATCCCCTCGGGCAGCCGTGCGCGCGGTGCCCGGAGGTCGCGGTGGGACAGCATACTGCTTCGGTACCAGCACATCCGGGACCTTGTGCTGGGCCACCAGAGGCTGATGGCTCGGGCGCCCATACAGCTCTTTGAGCTGAACGCCAGGACCCTCTCGCTATTGTATGTTTGATGCTTTTGATGTTATGGTAATGACATGCTTGAATGGCATGCTCTCAAAATTGAACATGTAACTAAAAAACTACGTTGAAATCCGTTTTCAGGTTCACCAGGATGCAGAGGGAGAAGGAGAGGACTGTGCTAGCTTCAGGCGTTGCAGCAGAGGGACGACCACCAGCGGCAGCGGCAGCGGGTTCGGCGCCGTGCCCAGCAACAGCGGTGGATCGTTCTCCGGCAGCAGCAACAGGCCAGGCGAGGACGGCAGCACCAAGGGCGGCGGGACCTCTGGCAGCAGCACCGGCTGTGGCAGCACCGGTGCCTGTTCTGCCAGCGCCAGTGCGCCCACTGGCGCCTTTACCGCATGCCCCCTCAGCTGTTGTCCTGGCCATACCACCGGCTGCTGCAGCTGCAACAGGACCTTTTCCGGCAACACAGCCTCTCTTTCTGGACCTCTCACTGCCCCAGCAGAGTGTGAGGGTGCTCCCCATCCCAACGCTCCCTCTGACAACGCCAGCCCCACACGTCCTCTCGCTGCCGCTGGCCGCCGCACATCACGCCGGCCCTCGGCTGCCTGCACCACCTCCTGCTCCCCCTCCTCAGCCTCGCTCTGCGTACAAAACTGAATGGCTGAGGAGGAAGAGGGCTGAGCAGAGGGCAGCGGCAGGAGCAGTCGTCGCTGCCCGGGCCGGCGTGCCACAAGAACAAAAGTGCAGGAGATGCGGCCAGCCAAAGCGGAGGGAGACCGGACACACCCGCTACAGCAATGTACATTTTTGCTCTGCCGCCGCGGCGGGTAAGAGTGTGGAGGACTGACTGAGGGAGATGAAGGACCAGGGTCGAGCTCCGGACTGATTTCGCATTCTCGCTGGGGCAGGTGTATATAGTTGTTTCAGTGTTTGTTTGTTTTTTAAAGACATTGACTTTACCCTCCACAAGTACCGGGACCTTGCCGCGGTGTGGAGGCTTCCTACAAACACCGGTCCACACCTGCCACAACTTTTCTACAGCAAAAAAAACATTGTGTATCCCATTCACACCTGTACAACATTGCCATGCCTTTGTACTATTCTGATTCTTTGCACTGACAAGTTATACGGGCCTATACTGTGTGTGTATGCTGCCTATCATATGGCTTAAGAAAAAGAAAAGAAAACATTGTCTGTCCCATTTACACCTGTATAACACATTCACACCTGTATAACACATTGTCATGCATTTGTGCTGTTGTGATTTTATGCGTTGACAAGTTACATAAGCCTTTTGGACATGTGGGTATGTTCAATAATGTGGTCACTGTCTTTGGAGTTACGTCCAGTTGCCACTGGCTCTGTTGCCGCCGCGTTGGTACTTCACACTGTATGCTGCTGCTTTATGTATCCATGCATGTGTGTAATGAGCCCTTATACTATGCGTCTGTCTGCTGTGATTTATGTGGTTTAAAATAAGAGGAATGAAGCCTTGTGCCACTGTTCTGCATCACTACCACTGTTCTGCATCTCGCCCCAGAATGTTTATGCCATGTGTCTGCTCTGATGCTCTATTTTTATTATTATTATTACTATCATCATCATCATCATCATCAAAATCATCATCATCATGTTTTATTGTATTGTAGTTTGAAATAAATAATCTATTTCACACTGTAGTCTACTGCTGCTGTGTTTGGTGTTTTCTGCATCTATACATCATCATCATCATCATCATCAACAACAACAACAACATCAACAACAACAGATATTTAATTGATATTTTTTTTACTGAAGAAAAAGGTGAAACGAATAATACACGGCATGTAACTTTTATTTATACATCGAAATAAAATTATTGACATAATATAAATGTAATATAATGTTTAACATAACAAATTGTAATATATATGCAGAAAAAGGTGAAACAATATAAATACAATATATCTATGCAGAAAAGGGTGAAACAATATAAAAAGGGGAAACAATATGAATACAATATATTATTTAACATACATTTTAATAAGGTGACACAATATAAATACAATATAATGTTTAACACAACAGATTTGAATAAAAGGTGAAACAAATAATACACAGCATGTTACTTTTATGTATACACATAAAATAGGCATAATATGAATATAATAGTGTGTAATATAATGTTTAATATTTGTGCTTCGGTCGGGATTCGATCCTGCGTTTTGATGGTGTCTCGTTTGTACCGCGTTTGTGCGACTGGGCATGCGCGAAGGCACTAATGCGCATGCGCGACAACAGAGAAGAACGATGGCTGAGCTTTTCCCAGGGGCTATGTTAATCTGCTCTGTATCGATCCAATTTTAGTATATATGCTGCCTTAGCAAGCACAAGTTTGGTGCCCAGCTCAAGGCATATCTACACCTCGGGTTCCAGCGAGCTATCACCAAGGTGATAGGGCCCAGCGAGCCATCTCGCCTCTGCATACCTTTGCTTGACACAATGATTGATGCAAAAGCTCAATCAGTTTAGGAATAGGACACCTTAGAGCTTTAGGGTTCATAAATGGCCAATTCCACCATGATGTATGAGAGCATCTACTGAAAGAATGGGTTGGGCAGACTTATGGATGGTACCAAAATACAAGCTCTGAATGGGCTGTGTCCTCCAGGTTTTCGAGAAAAACCCGAGTTGGCAGAAAAACGGAAAGTGCTTAGCGGATGGTGACAGAATCAACACAAAGTGAGCATTTAATGTTGTGTTTAGACCATTGTCTTTATATCTGGCATTTATAACCACCTATCTTGTGGAACTGCGTTATTTGGACCAGTAACATTAAAATGATCACTTATTTTAAGGTGGATAAAAACATGTGTACAAAATGTTTTGAGCAAATGTATCACATAGTCACACATAGACGTCAAGATTTTGCATATGATTCACAACAACGGTGACAACCAAAACAAAAAAGCTTGGGAATCAAGGATGTTTTGTACTTTGAAAGCTACCCATCATGCATTGCAGCATGAAGCTTTTTTTTATTGTCACCATTGTTGTGAATCATACGCAAAATCTTGATCTCTGTGTTTGACTGTATGATGCATTTTCTCATAACATTGTGTAAACATGCTTTTCTTTTATCCACCTTCAAATAAGTGATCAAACTAATGGTACTGGACCAAATAATGCAGTTCCACAAGATTGGTGGTTATAAATGCCTGATATAAAGACAAAAGTCTAAACACAACATTAAATGCTCACTTTGTGATGATTTTATCATCATCAACGAGGAGCTGATGACAGTCGATCTTACTTTTTCTTGGCTTTCTCTGCCACAACAATGGTGTTATACAAACACACAGTTACAACAGCCACGGTAAAGTTAAAGTAAGAAGAACTGGGACCAAGAGCCCAACTAAAGCAAACACTCATCACCACAATGGTTACTTAAAATAAAACATGATGTTGAAAATATGTCCACAATGGCCACATTTGAACTAGTTTTTAAACTGGTACGAAGGTTCGATGGACGTCTATATCGGACGTGCAGAACACGTCAAAAAAAGACGTCATAAAAACGTTCATTCTGGCTCCTCAGTGGACGTCTTTTCAACGTCCGACTTTTGTGACAAAGACGTTGAAAAGACGTCTTTTGGACATCATGTTGTTTAGTGGGTACTCCGTTGCCAACCAACACTAGCAGAGCTAGCTTCTCTCTACCCCATGCCTTGTCAACAAAATTATTCTAGTCGTGATTTCTAGTGTTTAATCCTAGGTACGAGAGACAGATGTGTTGAAAACGTCAATGAGTACATGAAGCGTCGGACATCAAATGTTTTATTTAGCTACAAGTCCAACGCATACTAGAATCCTTGATGTTCAGCTCAGGGGAAAAGATGTAACGTTAGTTCACTGCACAGGATGGGAATGGAATCCTATTCCTCCTTCCCAAATGCCCCCTCGCCCAAAGAGTGAACTGCCGGTACGCTGTTAACCTTAACAGTCTGAGAAGAGGATATAAGTTAGCCTAGCCTAGCCCAGTTGCCAATTCGTAAAATACACTGTTACATACCAGCTACTTATGGGGGGCTCCAGCGTCTCAGCTCGGACATCCCTTAGAGATAGCATAGCCTCCTCCAACATGTCTCTCTCACCGCACAGCATCCGAAATGAACGGTGCATGGTGATGCATTTTCGCCGATCAATAAATGTTCCAGGTTGACCTCTCTGCAACAGTTCGACTCCGGTGCAGTGTCCATGCTCCGGCAGCGCCCGCGCCCACACACTTCCCCCAAACGATCCTGTACTGTATGTGGAGCCTGAAACTGGTTCAGATTTTTAGTTACTCTTGCTTTCATATTATAGTTTGAATTCATTTTCTACAATATTTATTTCATAATTTAATTAAAAATTAAAAGGTTTTTAATTAAAAATTAATAACAACCTGATAAAAAAAATTGGACCAGGCACAGGGTCAGAGTGTTTGCAAAAACAGGTATTTCATTTTACTTTAAAGGATCATTCAAACAAAATGTTAGTGCAACTCTGTTAAGGAATGCTAAATTATACTCACTGTATTTTTACTTCAGGTGACTATGAAACTGCAAAGAAGTGGTCCAAAAGAGCAGCTGTGCAGTCTTCTGTGGAGAGCTCTGATGACGTTCCCAAGAGAAAAAAACGACCAGTGTGTCTCAGCAGCTCTGATGGAGGTATGAACCTGAGCATGTGAAATAAGTTTACAAGTAAACAATTAAAGTAATTCTAAAATCATTTTTATTCATTTTTTTAAAAGATACTTCTTCAGTACCTCACCCCAAAAAGAAGAGCCGGGTGAACTGTACATCAACTGGTAGGCCTTTCTTAGTTTTAATTATTTTACTTTACCACTTGTGCACAATTTCATATTAAAAAGTGTTTGGGGGTTTTCAGAATACCAAAATTTCATTAGTTGATTGATACCAATACCAGTACATTTCATCGTTTTTCGTTTGTTCCTATTTTTTAGTAATTACCTTCTAATTTACAGTGGAACCTCAGCTGCCATTTCCCCGAGCATTTAAACCCAACAAACAAACCACACTAACACCAGCAAGACCTGAAGATTATACCATTCTTGATGCATCATTAAGACCAGTGCCTCCTAGAGACATCCAGAAGAATGGTAAATGCAAAACATAATTTGAAACTTAGTTTTTACCTTTATTTGAATGAATCAATCTTGATTCTCCCAGATCAACTCCTGAGTTACTCACTCAGAGAATCATCAGCATTGAGAGTGAGATGAAGGCGATGAGGAGCTCAACAGCAGCCCTGTATGAACTGTGCTCGTGCCCTGGGTGATGGGACTAGTCAGCGAGTGGAGGAGATGAGCCTTGATGTGTGTGCCACTATGGAGGAACTCCTCTCTCTCTCGAAAGAAAAAATGAAGAGGAGACATTTCGGAATAGTGTGGTATGTTAATAGTGAACTATCCGTGAAATGCCAAAAAAGTGTTAGAATTAAGTTAAATAACAAAAGTTATTACCATTTTGAAAATGTATTCCATCTTGTAGACACACCATTTAAGTCTTGTTGGAGGTCCAAACCCTGGGGAAAACACCCGTAGGGTGATGCGGGCACTGGCCTCCTACAGTGTCTGGAAGGAGTTTAGTCTGAAGGGGAAGAAAGGGAAGAGCAAGTCCTATATGTTAGTGACACAAAAAACATGTATTACCAGTACTTTTTTAACCATTGCTGCATAGTTAAGGAATTTAATATTACAGAGGCAGTGATGATGTCCAATCCTAGAATCCAGCAAGCAACAGTGGAGGACATTGTGGCAGACACACTTAAGCTCCAGCAAGCTGTCAGAATGTAAGCTCCTTTGGTGCAGTTTTCTATAAAATAGTTATTATATTCTAATTACATAATTAAAAAAAAAAGGGAGATTACATGTTTGTCAGGAACCAATCAGACACCACATCCTTCACAACACAACGATCACTCTCACCAGAATTCTAATCACCTGCACCTGTTCACAATCAATAGCCTCTGAATAAAAACACTCACCACAGCTTCATTCACCGTCAAGCCTCCAACAGGAACAGACCATTTCCCGCTGTCTACCAAAGTCTATCTCCTCGTCATCGCCGACCAAGTAACGTATACTCACCTGTGTATTACTGACCTCTGCATTCCTGTTCCACTGTCTTCAGACATCCTACCCGAGTCCTGGTTTCCTGCATTTCCTGTCTGGATCCCTGTTCCCTAGAATCCTGTATTTTCCTGAGTCCCTGTGTTCACGCCGAGTTGTCTCATCCACGACGACACCTGAAAGAGAAAAGACACAAGTATGAATGATCTGTGACCGCTTGACATCCAATTAACCTGAAGAGGACCTGCTCACCTGTTATCTGCCCCGCACGTAGAGACCCTCACCGCATCTGCACCTGAACTCTGAGAATACTCACCTATGCACTTGTGTCACGTTCAATAAAGCTGTGTTTGGATTCACTTACCTCTGTCTCCTTGCCTGTATCCTGACAGAAGGCTTGACCAACTACCGCTATGGATCCAACACAACTGCCAATCGATGCGGCGAGTTCGTGTCCTCAGCCCACCGCCACTTCCGCGAACCCCACTTCCACGCTAGTATGCATTGCTAGCCCCGCTTCCCGACCAGCGCCCTTCTCTGGCCGGGCGGAGGATTGCAATGGCTTCATATTGCAGTGTTCGCTCATCTTTGACCAGCAACCTCATCAATTCCCCACAGATCGTTCGCGAATCTCTTTCATCATCAAGCAGTTATCTGGAACAGCATTGAGATGGGCTGAATCGCTGTGGGCACAGGAGACTGAGGTTATCAGGTCACTACAAAATTTCATAAATCATTTCAAGGAAGTTTTCGGCCAACCAGTCAGTGATTCCACCATCAGTGATAAGTTAATTCAACTCCGTCAAGGAAAAAGACCCGTTTCAGAGTACTCCATTGAATTCCGGACTCTGGCTTCAGTGAGCGGTTGGAACGAAAAGGCTCTCTTGGCTGTTTATCGCGGCGGACTAAATCCTGCACTTCGTCTCCAAATGGCGATCTATGATGATAATCTGGGACTAGAGAAATTCATACAGCAAACTCTCCGTGTTCATCAACGATCTCAGAGCTGCTATCGAGATGCTCGACTTTCTCATGTCACATCCCCTCATGTCCTCGCAAACCATGAGTCTGAAAAACCCCCTGAGGAAATGCAAGTCGATGCTCATCGACTCACCCAAGCTGAACGCTCTCGTCGCAGAGAAATGAAGTTATGTCTGTACTGTGGTGGTAAAGGTCATTTTCGATTTTCATGTCTCTTTCGGCCACCTCAGATGACGGTAAGCTCCGTTCTGGATCACCACGATGTATCGACCCCGCTCACTATCTCTGTAACCTTGAAAATCCTAAATTCCCATGTATCTGCAACAGCCATCGTCGATTCCGGATCAGCGGGGAACTTCATATCAGGACGGCTCAGCGAGAAACTTAACCTCAGGAAGGTCGACATTCCCAAGCCATATTCCATCCATGGAGTGACCGGCGAACCCATTAACAAGGGGTATGTGACATCTCAAATAACACCCATCCAGTTGTCTATTGAAAAGCTTCACCATGAAATGTTCGAACCTTTCATTCTACAAAATAGCCAAACAGACATCATCCTCGGCCGTCCATGGCTAATCCGTCACCAACCTACCATTAATTGGCAGTCCGGCAAGATAATCAGTTGGGGATGTCATTGCTCGCTTAAGAAAAGCACACACTCTGCTCCCCCAGCCACGGAACCTAAGAAAGTGCTCACTGTGAGTTCCACCTCCATCGAGAGTCCCACGGAGAATCTGTCCACAAATATTCCCTCTTGTTATTCCTCGTTCTCTGACATATTTAACCCTGTTACTGCCTCCAACTTGCCACCCCATAGACCATGGGATTGCGCCATTGATCTGGTCCCCGATGCATCGATTCCTAAGGGAAAAATCTACTCACTCTCCATTCCTGAGCAAGAATCTATGCGGAAATACATCGAGGAAGCGTTACAACAGGGTTACATTCGTCCCTCTACATCCCCTGCGGCCGCTAGTTTCTTTTTTGTTGCCAAAAAGGATGGAGGGTTAAGACCTTGTATCGATTACAGAGCCCTGAACCAAATCACTGTCAAATTCAGTTACCCACTACCTCTCATCCCAGCAGCCCTCGAACAGCTCAGAGAAGCCAAGATCTTCACCAAATTGGATCTGAGGAGTGCATACAATCTGGTCAGAATCAGAGAAGGGGATGAGTGGAAAACTGCTTTCATCACGCCTTCAGGGCACTATGAATACCTGGTCATGCCGTATGGGTTGGTAAACGCTCCCTCCGTTTTCCAGAGTTTCATGGACGAGGTACTCCGAGACTACCTGGGGCAATTTGTGTTGGTGTATATTGATGATATTCTGATTTATTCCAAGAACCCTGTTGAACACCAACATCATGTGGCCCTGGTACTCCAGAGACTCAGAGAGTTTACCTTGTTTCTAAAGGCAGAGAAGTGTACGTTTCACCAGACTAACGTCGAATTCCTGGGATACCAACTCAGTGAAAGAGGTGTAGAAATGGATAAGCGAAAGACCGAAGCCATCATGTCCTGGCCCACTCCACAGTCGGTGAAAGAGCTCCAGAGGTTCCTCGGTTTTGCAAATTTTTACCGACGGTTCATACACCGATACAATTTCTTGACAGCTCCTCTGACCTCCCTGTTAAAGGGAAAACCGAAGGTGTTACTTTGGACCCCAGAAGCAGAGCGTGGTTTTAACTCCCTCAATGCCGCTTTCACCACTGCACCCTTGCTCCACCATCCAGATCCAGAGAAGGTATTTGTGGTGGAGGTAGATGCCTCCACTACCGGGGTGGGAGGAATTCTGTACCAGTACTCGGGTTCACCCTCCAAGACCATACCTTGCGCGTTCTTTTCCAAGAAATTATCTACGGCAGAGATCAACTACGACATTGGAAACCGGGAGCTTTTGGCTGTGAATCTTGCCTTGGAGGAATGGAGGCATTGGTTAGAGGGGGCGAAACATCCATTCCTAGTACTAACGGATCATAAGAATCTTCAGTACTTGAGAGATGCGAAAAGACTGAATCCACATCAGGCCCGATGGGCATTGTTTTTCACCCGGTTCCATTTCAAGATTTCATATCGCCCAGGCTCCAAAAATACTAGAGCGGATGCCCTCTCATGCATCCATGCCCCAGAGATCCCGAGGGAGGAACCTGAGGCCATCCTGCCTGAGAAGTTGTTTGTCAACCCCATCCAGTGGGAGATCAACGAGCAATTATTGGAGCTGTCCCGACAACAACCTCGAGTTCCAGGATGTCCCCCCGAGAAGATTTACGTCCCAGAGGACTTCCGAAACTCTCTCATTGCTTCAGCTCACTCCTCCGTAGGCACAGGTCATCCTGGCATAAGCAAAACGTCCACAACTTTCCAACTCAAGTACTGGTGGCCCAATATGCAGCAAGACATCACCACGTTTATACAGGGTTGTATCCCATGTGCCATGTCCAAAGTCCCCAGGAATCTCCCTGTGGGTAAATTAGTACCGCTCCCAGTCCCACATAGGCCCTGGTCCCACATTGGGGTAGATTTCGTTACGGATCTACCAGCATCCGATGGAAACACCTGTATCCTTGTCGCCATCGATCGGTTCTCCAAAGCATGCAGACTAATCCCTCTGAAGGGACTCCCTACGGCCTTTGTCACTGCTGAACTTCTGATGGAGCATGTGTTTCGGAACTACGGCATCCCAGAGGACATCGTGTCTGACAGGGGACCCCAATTTATCTCCCGAGTTTGGCGAGCTTTTTTCACTCTCATGAACGTGACCGTAAGCCTGTCATCAGGGTACCATCCACAAACAAATGGCCGAACCGAACGGAAAATCCAAGATGTAGGACGTTTCCTGCGTACCTTCTGCCACTCCAACCAAAACATCTGGAGTCGTTATCTCATCTGGGCAGAGTACGCACAAAATTCCCTCAGACAGTCATCCACGCAACTAACTCCTTTCCAGTGTGTGTTGGGTTACCAACCTCCATTGTTTCCATGGTCCGGCGAACCCTCAGAAGTACCAGCAGTAAACAAGTGGTTTCAAGAAAGCGAAGGAGTGTGGAATCAAGCCCATCATCACCTTCAGCAAGCAGTGAATCGCCAACGGCATTTTGCAGATGCTCACCGCCGTCAGACTCCTGAATATCAACCCGGACAGTAAGTAAGTCTCCACTAAAGACATCCGTCTACGTCAACCTTGCCGCAAACTCAACCCCAGATACATCGGAGCTTTCCCCATCGTAAGACAAGTAAACCCAGTCACCTACCAACTCCGCCTACCTCCAGAACATCGAATCCATCCCACGTTTCACGTCTCCCTCCTGAAACCTCACCACCCACCTGTACCCAACTCAGCCACGGAACCAATCCCTGAGGATAACCCCCCGATACCGCCTATTGAACCAGAACCCATCTATTTGATAAAGGAAATATTGGACTCCCGACGTCGAGGTGTTCGGATTGAATATCTGATAGATTGGGAGGGGTATGGACCTGAAGAAAGATGTTGGGTACCCCGGAACGACGTCCTTGATCCCAATCTGCTCCGAGAATTTCACGCTCAATAACCTGACAAACCTGCACCACGGCCCAGAGGTAGACCACCACAACGTCGGGGTCCAAGATCCGCTGGCGCGGACTCTGGAGGGGGGGGGGGGGTAATGTCAGGAACCAATCAGACACCACACCCTTCACAACACAACGATCACTCTCACCAGAATTCTAATCACCTGCACCTGTTCACAATCAATAGCCTCTGAATAAAAACACTCACCACAGCTTCATTCACCGTCAAGCCTCCAACAGGAACAGACCATTTCCCGCTGTCTACCAAAGTCTATCTCCTCGTCATCGCCGACCAAGTAACGTATACTCACCTGTGTATTACTGACCTCTGCATTCCTGTTCCACTGTCTTCAGACATCCTACCCGAGTCCTGGTTTCCTGCATTTCCTGTCTGGATCCCTGTTCCCTAGAATCCTGTATTTTCCTGAGTCCCTGTGTTCACGCCGAGTTGTCTCATCCACGACGACACCTGAAAGAGAAAAGACAAGTATGAATGATCTGTGACCGCTTGACATCCAATTAACCTGAAGAGGACCTGCTCACCTGTTATCTGCCCCGCACGTAGAGACCCTCACCGCATCTGCACCTGAACTCTGAGAATACTCACCTATGCACTTGTGTCACGTTCAATAAAGCTGTGTTTGGATTCACTTACCTCTGTCTCCTTGCCTGTATCCTGACAATGTTCAGTTCACTTAGTACTTTTCTTTTACTAAAAGTAGAAACAATGTGAAGTTGACCGTTTAGTCACTGGTTTGATTTACTTAAAGTTGCACAAACAAAGAACATCTGACTGTACATGTGAGTGGAGCATTTCACAGTCTGTCGTTTAGGTCAGTTAGGCTTGGGGTAGGTTTGAATTTTAATTATTCCAATTCCGCTCATTCGAATCTAATTAACGGTAATTTAGGTAAAACAAAAGTTTGGATCTCGTGCTATAAGCTAACATGATTAGCGCATCTCACCTCGTCATAATTTACATATAGTTGACATCTGACAATCCTAACAACAAATAAAATATCAAAATGAAAAATATAATTCATGGTTACTCACATAGAGCGCAGCTGGAGTTTTTTCTTATATCGTTCAACAACTGCCGAACAACCGTCCTTCTTCATTTGGTGTAATGGCGGGTTGCGAACCAACATCAATAGGTGCATGTCGCCACCTACTGTCATGAAGTGTGAAGAGAACTGGTTCTCACGTAATCCCTATATCCGATTTTGTAATCCACTAATCCTAATAAACTCACTATTGCATTTATTTGTTTCCTGCATTTTAACCATTTAGTAAATACAATTACTGGATTTATAGTATATTTATAGTTATCTTACATGATTAATATAATGAAACCATCATATTTTAAATAAATTATATTGACCAGCTGAATCTAACATTTAATTTCAACAAACGTAAAAGTCAAATGAAAAAAATTATGTGCAATTAATTGTATAAAACTGAAATAGGCTACTTTTCATTTTGCAGCAGAAAGACCAGAGAAAATGTGTGCAGCAGCATGATGAAGATGATGAAACACTCCTACTTTTGGAAAACAAATAAGACTTTTTGATTTTTTTGTTGTTGAAATTTTCATATTTTCTTCCTTAAAGTAAGATCAAATTAATTAAAATTAATGTATATGCCAAATTTTCACTTCTCAATAACTTGTTAACATTTAATATATATATATGTTTAAAATTATATGTTAATTATTTATTATCTTGAGGTGGAGAATGTCATTAACTAACTGCTGATTATTAAATGATATAAATGTTTTCTAGTTGATTGATTCTCGAGGCACACATGTGTGTGACACATTGATGCATGCGGTGCATACACACAATAGTACAGGTAACACTGAATAAATGCTGATTAAATGTATGCAGTGTTTTTTTTTGTTGTTTTTACGTGGTATTTTGGTCGTTGTTACGACTAAAACGGTCCTTTGATGTTACCTCCTCAGAACATACCAGTTAGGCAATTGAGACGTAGGGCCTACTCATCACGTTCTTGCTGACGTACCACAATAACGTTGCCACGACGAATACAGGAATCACAAAGTTACGTGCTGGAACTTTATTTGGCACGTCGTTACGACGAATATGGGCCGGTCCTGTTACGTCTTCACAACGTAACTGTGTTAGCTGGGATATATGATAGCTAGCTAGTAAGTTAGTGTAGTTAGGTAATAAATGTTTTATATCCTTAAGTTTGTGATTAGTTTATTTATTTAATAAACCAACCAATCAATAAATCAATCTACATTCTGAATCTTGCAGGGCTTATAATTTCTGTGGGATGTTATCAATCCTACAGGACAGTATGTGGACAAACCTACAGGACTCAGCAACAGGCGCGTCTTAGACATGGGCATTCTGGGCTTCAGTCCCGGATGTTTTTTTTATAGCCCCGGATCTCAAAAAAATTAATTTATTGATAATTATTTATTTTTTTTAAATAAATTTGTATTTATTTAAAAAAACGAACGGGTCTTTTAATCTATCCTTCGGAATCATGTATTAAAGACGATTAAAATGTGTTCAAGCAGATCAAAGTTACTGTGGTTACAATAATATGCTTGCATTTAGAGTGCGCACCAGAGGAGAGAGAGAGAGAGAGAACCTGAAAGAGCCATTGGTTAAAGGGTAACTAAACACTAAAACAACTTTTTAAAGTTAATGATCTGTAAGAATGGAGCTTCATAAATGCTGTTCATTGATTCCAGTAAATTTTTTGACTTTTTGGTTTAAAGTGTTTTAATTCTACAATATATGGTGTAGAAACGTCTGCGTGCTGCCCTCTTCAGGTTGAACGGTGGCTACTGCAGTTGAATTTTTCTATTGGATGTTTGCGGTGGTTCGTGACGCAGCGGTTGTTGGTTGCGGGATGCGCATAAGCGCTGTGTGCCGCACTGTATTGGAGTATTTCATAATCATATAATACTTTTGCGCAATGAAAGATTATTAATAGCCTTTTTTGTTCTGTTCTGTCCTATCTATCATATGTTGCTGCCTCATTAAACAGCTGTGCAATACATTTAAATAATGTCTTAATTTTATAGTAGACTATACATAATAATTGATCTTTCTGATTTTTATCTTGTTTATCATGTATTTTACAACAATACAAAGAGCAATGTGTAACGTTTTACCAGATTTAGTGCTACACTTATTGTCTCTTTGTTCCCCACTAAATAATGTTTTTCACTAAATGTTCATATTTTATACAATTATTGTTTTTTCTAGACTAAATTTTACTGAGTTATCCACTAATCTAGTTTATAATATAATTTTTGTCAAAGGTAATGATCATATTTTTTTTGATTTGTTGTTTTTATTTATAATGAAGTTGTCTGTATTAAGTGGATGGTGTTTAACACAAAAGAGTGATTATCAGTTCAACACACAGAGTTATAGAAATTCTACTTGATTTAAAAAAAAAAAACTGCGCTGGTATCCGATCGGTATCGGTCGATACTCAAAATTTTTGGTATCGGATTGGATCGGTTCAGAAAAAATGGTATCGGGACATCCCTAATAATTTCTGGTAGGCTATATCTAAGTTACCCAGGAGCTCTGTTGACATAGGCTTAGCTTAGCTAGAGGGGTAATATCCTTCTCACCTTTTTCACCCCTGGCCCGTTTTCATGCCTGCTATAGTTCCTTTTCCAGACTTATACAAGCAGACTGTTGGAGTGATGTGTGTGTGTGTGTGTGTGTGCGTGTGTGTGTGTGTGTGTGTGTGTGTGTGTGTGTGTGTGTGTGTGTGTGTATAAATAGATATAGATAAATATAGATAGATAAATATCTATATACACAGTATATATATATATATATATATATATATATATAGTTTTATATTAATTTTTTTAAATATTTCATATTCATGTATTATTTATTTGTGTTTCTGTGAATAGCTGTTACAATTCTACAAATAAAGCATTCTATCTTTTTACATATCATTTAAAATGCTACAAAAAATGCACAGAATGCAGGAAATGAAGTATTTAATGCCCAACGTTCCCTAGGGGAGGTCCCCCACACCCTCCATTGATGATATTATTGCTTATTATTATGTGCCTCTGAGTAGCTTAGTTACCAAAAGCGGGGGTGGGTGGTGCGGACTGGGCTAAGCCCCCAATGTATCAAGACCCTAGCAACGCCCCTGCTCAGCAATATCCTGTTCTGTAGGATTTTCATTCTGTCTTGCAGGATTCCTGCATTAACCCCGCACAGTGAGTGCAGGGTTTGAAAGGGTTTTATTCTAACTATCCCATTATGACATCGGCACGAATGCTATTGAGTCTCGCGCGGTCGTACTTTTTGGTCGTACAAAGTACATTGTGAAGGTGTAACCCATGTTAAATTTGGTACTAAAAAAATTAATAAATGGATAATATAATTGCATATTCTAATAGCTAAACTTTTAATAAAAAAGTTGAAACGATCTATTCATATCCATTGTGAATTAAATAAAAATAAATAAAAATAATATGCATTATGGTCTAGCACCGAACATGTGATATATTACGTGTACACGAGTTGCGTATGAAGTCAGCGGATGACACACGGAAATGCGAGAGACGCGCTGAACACGAGATGAGAGACGCGGTGAACACGAGATGAGAGTGATGCAGAAAGGATTAATAAGGTTTATATTGTTAAAATTCATTTAATAAGGTTATAAGCAACTTTATAATACTTTGTGGTTGATGATGATAAATCATTTTAGAATGGTGATTGCTGATTTAAGTGCGGATTCTAGCCGATTGTGAAGCTCCTTTGAATCTGAAGCGGGTGTTTAAAAAAAAAACTGTGAAACTCGGGATTTGGTGAGTTTATTTGTTTTATTTTCTATAATGGATGTATTTTATGTTATTATGCATATTATGCACGCTGTGAAGTCTATTTGCATATTTTCTGAATGTTAATATGATTTTTGAAATGTTGAGTAATATATTTTTGCTTAGCTATGAATGAATATTAATTTGCACATTGTCAATATGCCTGTGAGATATCACATGTTCGTCATGAAAGTTAAAATGTATGTTTAAACACTGTTTAAAGAGCAGAAAAGTTATAAAGAAATAATATCGAATGTTAATGACACTGTTTTGGTAAAACAGGTCAGGTTTACTGCTTCATTGGAAAATTCTCTCATGGATTTGAGATGGCGAGCCACCAAAATTGAATGCTGATTTCTGAGCCTGGGGAAAAGACACTTTTACTGTATCACAAGGTTTTCGTTGCGCCAGAGACATCAACTTCTTCAATTAGGAGGACTTTTCTTTTTTTTTTCTGTTTGGACCACTTCTTCGAACTGGTAGGATTGAACTGATTGTGCATTTACTCACTGGATCTCTTAAAGGATTCTTTTTTCTGGACAATATTCAAGAGACAATTCAAAGAAAGAGTTAAAACAAGAGTGTTGTTTATTGAATGTGGGTCACATGTAAATATTGAATTTCCTTTTACCATTTCAGTGTGATAAGAAGTTTCCGTTGGTCAAATTATGGTTATACACCATTTTACTTTGTTTAAGAGATTATTTGGTTTGTCTAACACGGTATAGGAAATTATAACACTAAAGGCAAAATAGAATTAGAACCCTAAACTCTAAAATAATAAAACAAAAAAAATACGGAACAATCTAATAAAAGTCTTACTAAAGATATATGTAAACAGAGATCAAATAGATAACATTTATTAAATTGTTTTAAGAAAAAAAGAAAAGGAATTTAAATCTTAAAGGAATTAGATAAGAAAACCCAAAGACAACAGAGAATTCATAATTTGTGTATAATTTTATGGTTTTGTTATCATTGCTGTTTAAAACTCTGTTCCATTTTATGTATATGACTGTTCAATTTACAATTACAAATACTTTCCTTACTTGATGTCTGTGATTCAGTTACTGCCAATATTCTGTTCTCCACTGACCTAGAAACTGGTCCATTGCTCCAACCTACGTTGAGGGCCCTTGTTACATAAACCTTGGCGAGCCAGCCAGGAGAACAGTGGTAGTAAATATATCCTGAATGGGTTCCTAAAAAAAAAAAAAAAAGAAGAGAAATCCGATTATACAAATTTGAGATCACGTCAGTCCTTAGAAACATGGATATTGTTGAAACTGAGAATGTTAAAGTTGCAAACTCCGTGATAGTTCGTGGGTTGACTGACACAGAGTGTGACGAAGACTTGGTTGAGTTTCTAAATAAGCACGGACACGTTAGTAGACATCTGAGAGTAGATGACCCAAAGTCGCCTTTTCACAGAGACGTTATTGTAGAATATGAAAGCTGTTCTGCCCTTGTAACTCTTGAGCCAGTGTTACCTTACACTTTCAGAAGCTCTCATAATGTCTCTTATGTCATATCACTCTTGTCAAGTGCCTACTTGCCAGCAGCAACCAAGCAAGCTACCGCCTGTTACTTTGCTGAGCTGCAGAAATTAGCTACAATTAGTGGAAAGACTTTTGAGGAACTTCTGCAAGAACAGTTATCTCAAGCCACTACGTCATGTGCTGAAATCGCAACAGATGAGAACGAACTAAAGCTTTCCTTGGGGACTGGCACTCCCACACATGATCCTCTTACCTCATTCAAGGAAGGGAAAAGTGCAGAAGGGTGTCAAAGCCCGGAGACCGTACGTTCAGTGGTCTTTGAAAAGAAAATGGCAGCTTTCGATGTGGCTGATGTAAATCCACCTGAGATCCAGCGTGTGGTAGTCGAACATCTAATAAAGAATGAGGGAACTTCCCACATGCATGCACCTTTCAGACTTAGAGTGTTCTCTGGGAAAATTCCACGTCCAACCACTGAAGTTGATTATGATGCCTGGAGAGGGAGTGTTGGACTGATTCTCCAAGATCCTTCTTTTTCCGATTTGCACCGATCCAGGAAAATATTAGACAGTTTATTACCTCCAGCATCGGAAATTGTGAGGCATCTGGGGGCCACAGCTCTACCTAATGCGTACCTTGATATTCTGGATTCCGCTTTTGATGCAGTTGAGGACGGAGATGATCTTTTTGCTAGATTCTTGAACACATTGCAAAATACAGGTGAAAAGCCTTCCTTGTACCTACAGCGTTTACAAGCAGCTCTCTTAAAAGCAATAAAAAGAGGTGCCGTTTCCAATGCTGAGGCTGATAAACAGCTCTTGAAACAATTCTGTCGAGGCTGTTGGAATGACACGTTGATAACAAACCTCCAGCTCGAGGCTAAACGAGAGAGTCCACCTTCATTTTCTGAACTGCTTCTGCAGTTGCGCAGTGAAGAAAATCGACATTCCGCCAAAGAGAGCCGTATGCGTCAGCATCTGAATGTGCATCGACATAAAGTCAGCTCAAATGTTGTATCCACAAGCTCTTTTGACTTGGATAATGGTGCGGCATCAGAGGGGAGAGAGATTGCAGAACTAAGACGGCAAGTTACAAAACTTCAAAATCAGCTCAGTAAGCAGAAAGCAAAACAGACGGAGAGTGATGATGTGCTCCACTTGAAGAAACAGATTGCAGAACTTCAGAGTCAGTTCACAAAGCTTGGATCCCAAAAGCCTCAAAAGCAAAAAGACCGTGAGACCAAACAGGCTTACTTTAAGCCCACTGTTTCAGCTGTTGTCCCAAAGTCCCTAGATAGACCTGAGCCAGGTTATTGTTTCCGCTGTGGCGAAGATGGACATATTGTGTCTGGTTGCGAGAACGATCCAAACCCATCTTTAGTGAATGAGAAACGGAAGCAGCTGAGGGAACGGCAGAGTCTGTGGGACCGCCAACAGTGCCAAGGGGCCTCAGAGTCTTTAAACTGGAATTAGCCCCTGTAGCGAGACGTACAAGGGCTACCATATGCAAAACTAGTCTCAAAAGATCCACAGGAAGAAGGGGTAGTTCAGAGTTTTCCGACAGCAGAGGTCCGTTGGCCAGCCTCCCAAAGGGGCTGATAGGGGCCAAGTGTACAGCTCAAGTGTACATAGAAGGGAAACTATGTTCCTGCCTCCTGGACACAGGGTCGCAAGTGACGACAATCTCAAAATCCTATCATGAGCAAACTCTGCCTGAGCTAACTATAATCCCTTTGGAGAATCTGCTGGAAGTGGAGGCTGCGAATGGACAGGTAGTACCCTATTTGGGGTATGTAGAAATGAGGGTCGAGTTCCCTGAGGATTTTCTTGGGAGTACTGTAGAAGTGTCAACGCTTGCGCTGGTTATTCCTGATACAAGTGGTACTGCTCAGCCAAAAGTGCTCATAGGTACCAACACTTTAGACTTGGCATATGGGAAGCATCTTGAAGCCAATAACACTGTCTGCAAATTCATTCCATTTGGTTATAAGGCAGTAGTGAGAACAATTGAATATCGACGGAATCAGAGAGTAAACAGTAATGTAGGAGTTGTCAGACTCCCCACCGCTGATGCCACTATCGTACCTGCAGGGCAGAATCTTGTCATGGAGGGAGTTGTGAGTGTAAAAGGACAAGTGACGGATAGGTGGGTAGTCATGGAACCCCCCTCTCATTCCTCTGTTCCTGGAGGACTTTTAGTTGCAAGCTGTCTTCTTGACTTACTCAAGCATCCATCTCGTAAAGTCTCTGTAGTGCTTAAAAATGAGACTGAGCATGATATCACCATTCCTGGAAAGAGTGTAATTGCGGAAGTCCATGCCATACAGAGAGTAATTTCAAGTAAGAGCAATCCGAAGGGTGACGTGTCTTCCAATGGAGAAGAGAGATCTACTAAGGAACTCTGCTTTGATTTCGGCGACTCTCCACTAACCAAAGAATGGAAGGAGAGGATTTCCCAGAAGTTAAGGGACATGTCAGAAGTTTTTGCTATGCATGATTTCGATGTGGGGCGAACTGACAAGGTGAAGCACAGCATCAAGCTACATGACAATACTCCTTTTAAGCACAGGGCCCGACCCATACATCCTGATGACTTTGAAGCAGTTCGTCGACATCTGGAAGAGTTGCTTGAGGCTGGAATCATTCGGGAATCGGAATCATCCTTTTCGTCACCCATTGTGGTCGTCAAAAAGAAGAACGGCGATGTGAGGCTGTGTATCGACTACCGTAAATTGAACACACAGACCATAAAGGATGCTTATGCACTGCCGAATCTTGAAGAAGCCTTTTCGGCACTCCGTGGATCTAAGTGGTTTTCAGTGCTCGATCTTAAGTCTGGCTATTACCAGATTGAAGTTGAGGAAAAGGATAAGCCCAAAACCGCTTTTGTTTGTCCTCTTGGGTTCTGGGAGTTCAATCGAATGCCTCAGGGGATAACGAATGCTCCCAGTACATTTCAGCGCCTTATGGAAAAGTGTATGGGCGATATTAACCTCACTGAAGTTCTGGTATTCTTGGATGATTTAATCATATTTTCTGAGACACTAGAAGAACATGAAATCCGCCTTTTGCATGTCCTAAATCGCTTGAAAGAGTATGGATTGAAGCTTTCAGTAGAGAAGTGTAAATTTCTCCAGACATCTGTTAGGTATTTAGGACATATTGTGTCACAGAATGGCGTGGAAACCGATCCTCAAAAAATAGAAACTATTAAAACCTGGCCAAGTCCTAAAACTCTCAAAGAATTACGTTCCTTCTTGGGGTTTTCTGGCTATTATCGCCGTTTCATCCGAGATTACTCCAAGATCGCAAAGCCACTAAATGACTTGACTGTCGGATATCCACCGTTCCGCAAGAACTGTAAAGGCAAGAGCAAGATAACGTCCTACCTGAGTCCTAAAGTGCCTTTTGGAGGAAGATGGACAGAAAGTTGTCAACAGGCTTTTGACACGCTCATAGAGAAACTCACCACAGCACCCGTATTGGGATTTGCTGACCCCACACTGCCATACGAGTTGCACACCGATGCTAGCACAACCGGGCTAGGTGTCGCACTTTACCAGCAGCAAGGGGGAGAACTGCGAGCAATTGCTTTCGCCAGCCGTGGGCTTTCAAGGAGTGAGGCTCGTTACCCTGCTCATAAGCTCGAGTTCTTGGCCCTGAAATGGGGAGTCACGGAGAAGTTTTCTGATTACCTGTATGGAAGCAATTTCAAAGTGGTCACAGATAGCAATCCGTTAACTTATGTGTTGACATCTGCAAAACTGGACGCGACAAGTTACAGATGGCTTTCTGCCTTGTCCACATTCTCTTTCACTCTTCAATATCGTCCGGGAAAGAGTAACCTAGATGCAGATGGACTGTCAAGACGGCCTCATGGAATGCTTACCAACGACAGGATATCACAGAAGGAGCAGGAACGCATACGTCAATTCACTTTGCACCACTTACCTGAGGAGGGGAATTCAGTCTTGGTCTCCACTGATGTAGTCCAAGCTATCAACGATAAACATCTGGTACGCACAGCTGCGGACGGTGATTACATTCCTCTGATTGAGTCCCTTTCTGTGAGTTCAGAGGCGATTCCTGAGACTTATGAATGCTTTGAAGGATTTCCAGTGGTTCCTCAGATGACAGAGGAAGAACTGAAAGATAAACAAAGAGCTGATCCAGCAATACAGGAAGTCATCTTCCAACTGGAATCAGGGAAACCGTCTTTGCCTGTACTGAGGAAAGAATTACCAGAACTCCCATTTTATCTGCGAGAATGGAAAAAGTTAGAGCTGAAGGAGGGTATTCTTTATAGGAAAAGAGTGGTTGGTGAACATACAACTTACCAGCTTGTTCTCCCAAAGAATCTGAGGCCTATTGTCATGGAGCAACTGCATGACAATATGGGCCATATGGGTATGGAAAGAACCCTTGATCTTGCTCGAGCCCGTTTTTATTGGCCAAGGATGGCTACAGATGTGGAGGTGAAGATCAAGACATGCGACCGGTGCGTGTGCAGAAAGACTCCACCTGAGAGAGCAGCGCCATTAGTGAATATTCAAGTATCTAGGCCACTTGAGTTGGTATGTATGGATTTCCTATCTTTGGAACCAGATCGTAGCAATACAAAGGACATCTTGGTGATAACTGATTATTTCACGAAGTACGCTGTAGCGGTCCCCACATCAAATCAGAAGGCCAAGACAGTCGCAAAAAGCCTTTGGGAAAACTTCATTGTGCACTATGGCATACCTGAAAGGCTTCATAGTGATCAAGGGCCTGATTTTGAGAGCAAGACCATTAAAGAGTTGTGTGAGATTGCCGGTATTCGTAAAGTCCGAACCACACCGTATCATCCCAGGGGAAACCCGGTTGAACGGTTCAACCGAACGCTGTTGAGTATGCTGGGTACTCTGAGAAACAAAGACAAAACCCATTGGAGAGACTTTGTGAAGCCTGTTGTGCATGCATATAATTGCACTAAACATGAAACTACAGGGTTCACTCCATATGAGTTGATGTTTGGCCGGCAGCCTAGGTTGCCAATAGATCTCGCGTTTAGGGTACCTGTGAGTAACAGCCATAATGAGTTCCATTCCCAGTATGTGAAAACTTTGAAAACACACTTGCAGGAGAGTTATGAGCTTGCCAGAAAGAATGCAGCAAAGGTTGCAGCAAGGAACAAGACACGGTATGACAAAAGAGTGACAGAATCTTCACTTGATGAGGGTGATCGAATTCTTGTCAGAAATGTGCGTCTCAGAGGGAAGCACAAATTGGCTGATAAATGGGACTCTGAAGTATACATTGTGGTGAACCGTGCTGGTGAGCTTCCTGTTTACACCGTGAAACCAGAAGGAAAGGAAGGACCTTTGCGGACGCTCCACAGGGACTTGTTATTGCCTTGTGGTTTCTTGTCACCCTCTGTGGAGGAAGAGAAAATGGTACTTAAGTCACAAAGAGGGAGAACGGTTCCGAGAGAAGTAAATGAGGAAGAACCAGAGAGTTCAGAGCAATGTCTGGATCATGAGGGAGAGGACGATGATTATCTGGTGCAAGAAATTGAGCCAAATTCCAAAACCACTCCAGTGAGATTTGTTAAGGAGTTTGACGTTGTGAGAACATCAAGAAAAATTCCTTTCAGAAATGTTGAACCTGTTACCCAGATGCAACCTGATTCAAACCTTGCCAGTGCCAACATCATTGAAGGTACACATGAAGAATACTTACCTGAACCAGCATACTTACCTGAAACTCAGTCTTGTTCTGGACCAGCCTCAGTGCACAGTGATGTGATACCTGAAAGGGAAATGTTGGAAGAGAGAATATGTCTGTCTGAAACAGAGCAACAAAGTCCGAATGCTCCTGCAAATTACAGAATGGAGAATGAAACTAACACTAAAACAGAACAAAATCAAAAATCCATACTTCATATTCCAGTGGAAGGAGACAGACTGGGTCCAGTTGAATCTGCAACACCTGAAGAAGACACAGAGTCAGATGAATGTGAAGCTGAAAGTAGATTAAGGAAGTCCAAAAGAGTGAGACAAAGATCCAAAAGATTGACTTACCCTGAGTTGGGAAATCCCATGGTATCTATTATTCAATCTCTTCTGCAAGGGTTGAACACAGCTTTCATTGAAACGTTAACAGAGCAACCCAGATCGGTTAAACACCCTAAGAAATAGGCCTTAACACTGATTAGAAGGCATCATCATAACGCAAAGGGACTTGCGTGGATTTAAAGAAGGGAGGGTGTAACCCATGTTAAATTTGGTACTAAAAAAATTAATAAATGGATAATATAATTGCATATTCTAATAGCTAAACTTTTAATAAAAAAGTTGAAACGATCTATTCATATCCATTGTGAATTAAATAAAAATAAATAAAAATAATATGCATTATGGTCTAGCACCGAACATGTGATATATTACGTGTACACGAGTTGCGTATGACGTCAGCGGATGACACACGGAAATGCGAGAGACGCGCTGAACACGAGATGAGAGACGCGGTGAACACGAGATGAGAGTGATGCAGAAAGGATTAATAAGGTTTATATTGTTAAAATTCATTTAATAAGGTTATAAGCAACTTTATAATACTTTGTGGTTGATGATGATAAATCATTTTAGAATGGTGATTGCTGATTTAAGTGCGGATTCTAGCCGATTGTGAAGCTCCTTTGAATCTGAAGCGGGTGTTTAAAAAAAAAACTGTGAAACTCGGGATTTGGTGAGTTTATTTGTTGTATTTTCTATAATGGATGTATTTTATGTTATTATGCATATTATGCACGCTGTGAAGTCTATTTGCATATTTTCTGAATGTTAATATGATTTTTGAAATGTTGAGTAATATATTTTTGCTTAGCTATGAATGAATATTAATTTGCACATTGTCAATATGCCTGTGAGATATCACATGTTCGTCATGAAAGTGAAAATGTATGTTTAAACACTGTTTAAAGAGCAGAAAAGTTATAAAGAAATAATATCGAATGTTAATGACACTGTTTTGGTAAAACAGGTCAGGTTTACTGCTTCATTGGAAAATTCTCTCATGGATTTGAGATGGCGAGCCACCAAAATTGAATGCTGATTTCTGAGCCTGGGGAAAAGACACTTTTACTGTATCACAAGGTTTTCGTTGCGCCAGAGACATCAACTTCTTCAATTAGGAGGACTTTTCTTTTTTTTTTCTGTTTGGACCACTTCTTCGAACTGGTAGGATTGAACTGATTGTGCATTTACTCACTGGATCTCTTAAAGGATTCTTTTTTCTGGACAATATTCAAGAGACAATTCAAAGAAAGAGTTAAAACAAGAGTGTTGTTTATTGAATGTGGGTCACATGTAAATATTGAATTTCCTTTTACCATTTCAGTGTGATAAGAAGTTTCCGTTGGTCAAATTATGGTTATACACCATTTTACTTTGTTTAAGAGATTATTTGGTTTGTCTAACACGGTATAGGAAATTATAACACTAAAGGCAAAATAGAATTAGAACCCTAAACTCTAAAATAATAAAACAAAAAAAATACGGAACAATCTAATAAAAGTCTTACTAAAGATATATGTAAACAGAGATCAAATAGATAACATTTATTAAATTGTTTTAAGAAAAAAAGAAAAGGAATTTAAATCTTAAAGGAATTAGATAAGAAAACCCAAAGACAACAGAGAATTCATAATTTGTGTATAATTTTATGGTTTTGTTATCATTGCTGTTTAAAACTCTGTTCCATTTTATGTATATGACTGTTCAATTTACAATTACAAATACTTTCCTTACTTGATGTCTGTGATTCAGTTACTGCCAATATTCTGTTCTCCACTGACCTAGAAACTGGTCCATTGCTCCAACCTACGTTGAGGGCCCTTGTTACAAATGTTTTTCACTTCAGTCGCTGAAACTCTGACTGAAGTCCTGCAGAAGCGAATGAGAGTAAACGCGTTTACTCCAGACGCGCGCGAAGCAGGTAGGAGTTTCACTGTGAGAGACTTAATGTTACAGTCATTCTACCGATGTAAACAAACAAAGCAGTTGAAAACGGATATGCAATTTGCATGAAGGAAATAGCGGGCTGTATTCAGTTTTATCTTTTTGCAGTAATGAGAGTGAGTTAACTAACGTTATGACAGTAATGAGGGGAGTTCACCCAAATATTAACCCGTGTGTGTCCGTCAGTCTGTCGCTGTGTGTGTGTGTTTGTTTGTTTGTTTGTTTGTCTGTCTCTCTCTCTCTCTCTCTCGGTGTGTGTTTCTCTCTCTCTCTCACTCTCTCTCTCTCTCGCTCTCTCTCTCTCACTCTCTCTCTGTGTGTGTGTGTGTGTGTCTGTGTGTCTGTCTGTCTGTCTCTCTGTGTGTTTGTCTCTCTCTCTCTCTCTCTCTCTCTCTCTCTCTCTCTCTCTGTATGTGTGTGTATATACCTTCTAAGCAGAAGTTATGAGGATAAAAAAAAGAGTCAGGAAATTACATGGTTAATTTGTACATCATTGTAATGTTTAATCATTGTTTAATAAACACATATGGCACCTTTTTCCAAGTCTTCATTTGTCACTCTTTCTTTTTTTTTTTTTAAATATCGCAATAATGATCGTACCGTGGTCTTTACACCAAGGTATTATTGTATCGTGAGATTTTGTCGTTACATTCCTATTATTTACAAGTCATAACTTTTGCCAATATTTGGAATAGAATTTAAAAAATATATATACTACAAATATTTTTCTATTAATTTAGTGTGCCTTTACATTGCTTCAATGCGTTACTATTTTAGCGTCATATTTCTATCCCGTGCTGCGTGAATCCAGGTCACTTCTGAAACTTTACAGCATGCAATTGGCGTCGGTTCTCTTAGCAGCATGAAAAATAATAGTGTTATTCAATGGATTAAATAGGCTGAAGCCTCGAATGCGAGTCAAGACTGCTCCCTTTACAATCACTAATGCTGTCGCTCTGTCATTTCATCACGATCTCACAAAGTGCAATGAAGCTGCCAACAATGCACAATACATCTCTAAGGCTACGTCTACATTAATCCGGATACATTTGAAAACGGCGTTTTCGTATAAAAACGCTGTCCATCCACATTAACGTTTTCCAAAAGCTTCTCCTCCACACTAGTGTTAGTGATGGGTCGGTCATGAGTGATTTTTTTCACTGTAAACGAATCTTTAATATGACTCAGGAGCACTGAGTTGTCTCAGAGAGTGATTCGTTCATTTTGTGTTGTTGACAGGAAATGGAATTCTCACAAAAGCTCAATGAGATGATACAAATGGAAAAATAAATGATAAAGTTATCGCGCAATTCCTCTGGCAGGATAATGCTATTTAGCAAAATATATCAGCATTCACTGAGTTCACCAGGTTGCACTCAGTCACCATATGTTTGGTCTTTGCAGAACTGTGATATGAAAGTAACATTTTAGCAACAGTGTGAAAGTGAATGGCACATAAGATGCACAATACCGGTATAAACATGAATATATACCGGTACAATATGTGTCACATGACTAAACATGCGTCATCGTTTTCAAATACCTCCGTTTTGACAGTCCACACTACAATGCCAAAATGGCGTTTTCAAATTTATCCGCTTTGGAGAGCGTTTTTCAAAAAGCTTAGTTTTCATTTATAAAAACACCGTCTCAGTGTGGACTGAAGGCCAAAATGGAGGAAAAAAAAGTGTTTTCAAACGAAAACGTATTAGTATGGACAAGGTCTTATGCACGATTACACAAGTTTTCAGCCCTGATTTTAGCCCTGATTTTCACTCGCTAATATTTTATTAACAAAGTTCGGGAGAGGCACGTTCAGATAATTAACCTAATTGTCATGGGAGGAGCTCATCCAGTCAACTCAATTAGCTAACATCAGGAGGTATACAGCAGATTTTACAGCTGTTCTATGACAGCTTTCCAGCATTTGGCCCCCGCCCAATTGCAACATGTCTGAAATCGAACTCTAGCCGTTTGATGACGAATCCTTTCTCTCCCCTGATCCTCTGCCGCAATCCGGCGCCACTAGGATCATCCCTCCTCCTCCAGTCACAGCCGCCGAACCCCCGGTTTCATCGCGTGGACGTCGTTCCGTCCGAACCAAGTTAAGCAATGAACGTTAGCATTTTGTTTTTTTAATTGTTATTTGGATACCGCCATTAAATATGAAACGCTATTTTCTTGACTGAAGACTGAGAGTGATTTTTGCAGATGTGTGTGTTCAATTTGGCTAACCAGTGTGTGAAATATAGTGTGACAGTGTAGATTTCAGTAGCTAGCTATAACACAAGAACAAGCTGTGACTTATTTATTTGCTCTGTGATTTAAGGGCTGTTTAAATACATATTTTCTCTTGGAAATAAAGGACTTTTTGTTTTTATCAATTAGCTCATCTTCACAGTTCACATATTTTTAGATGTTTAAATAAGCAGAGGCAGAGTAAATTGCATTCAAATGCCACAAATGTTTGAGATGCAATATGTGTTAATTGTGTTATTATAAGTGAGTGGTAAGAGTAGTTCTCTTACGAGAGTATCTCTCGTACTGCGTAATATCTTACGCTATGTGGAAAACCTCTTTTCCACGAGATATTGAAGCCAAAAATTATCCTTAACCTTGAATTAATGTAAAACGCTGTGCAGCAGCATGCAGACATAGGCAAGACGGCTTGCGCGCCTATTGGCTGCCCTGCGGCAACAGCAGCAGCCTATCGATCCGGAGTGAGAAGCCACGCCGTCTGAGAAAAAGCACACAGCGGGACGAGCCTTGAGTCTGAAGTCGCTGGCATCGCCGCCTTTAGCCGCCGTACCTGCTACGCTTTCCGGCATTATATCCTTTTCTGCAAGTGTGTGTGTTCGCTGCTGCGACACACATTTTTTCACTGTCTCTCTCCCTCTCCTAAAAGAGCTGCGTCTTTTTCAAGATGCATAGATCCTGCGGCTCGTGCCGAGCCACACTCAGTGAAGAGGATCGCCATGTCATCTGCGTTTCCTGCCTGGGTGAGGATCATGCGGCTCTCGCTCTCGTCCACGGCGGATGCCCTCACTGTGAGCTACTGCCGATGGTGACTCTGAGGACTTGCCTGGCATCATTCTCAGAGCCTGCACTTCAGCCAGCTGTAGCGCCGCGCCATAAAAGCGCCGTGCCAGCGCGGCCCCGAGCATCAAAACCGCTGCGCGGCTAGCTTTCTTTACGTTACAAGAAAGCTATCCCGCCCCCCGTGGACATGCGTCACCGGCGAAATGAGGAAAGAGTGTGTTTTGGTCACAATCCAGTGGCCATTCTCCATTTCTCAAACATTTCTCAGCTCCTCTTAGTTCGAGCGGCTGAAAAAGTTCAATATTGCAGCAATGAGCCTGTTGTATAACACGCACGCCTGCAAACAAATGCCAACACATACAAACTGTGATGACGCTCTCTTATCTGCTCGAGCTATTTTAAGATTTTGTCGTTTCCCCCTGTGGCTCAGAGGCAAAACCCAAAGCCTTTGCACGGGAGACCCGTGTTCGATCCCAGGTCTCGCAGCAGATAAAATTTAGTCTCGCCGCGGCCAGACTTGCACCGAAAAGGGAGCAGTCACCCAAACCGAACACAGCCCAGTGTTCATTTCTACACACAAACACAGCCGGTAAAACGAAACCAACCCACATACAGTCAGCTAAGACCCACGGTGTTTAAGTCTCGCCGCGGCCAGACTCCACCGAAACTTCTCGCTCGTTCAGTTCCAAACAATGTGACTGTTCCAGTGTATTTCGCGGTAAACAAGCCGGCACCACAGCCCGCTTGCCTGCACACAAATGCCATTTTTACGGCGACCCAGATAATTCCCAAAAGAGTGTATTTTCTGGTATTCCGGTCACGGCCGATGGTGTTATGAGTGTTGTAAGAATGCCCACGTCTCAGTGCCCATTCCCACACACAGACACAGCCCGCCACAGTTCAGGGCTAGCACAAATAAAATCGACTCATGTCGATTGTGCAAAAATGTAGTGAATGTGCCCACGACACAGTGCCAACACTACACGATGCGTGTCCCTCGTTTTCTGTAAAAACGAAACACACACGACGCACATTCGGTCAGCACAAGCCGACGGTGTTCTCAGTGCAGTGAATGTGCCCGCCGTCCCGCGCCCACATTCCTTCACAGACACGCTCAACCCCACAGGGTTTGTCCCGCTCGCTCTCTCTCCACAACCTGTCACAGAGAATTCGAGCGCGACCAGGCTGCCCGCCGTGATCGGCGCGCCTCCCGCCTCACACACTATAAACACAGTGTTTATGTCTCAGCACACCGAAGCTCTGCAGCTGCCGCTATGCCGCGGCCAGAGCCCGGATTTCATTCTACCCCTAGCTATTCACGCAGATGCGTGGGCAAAGCTTCCCGGGGTATCAGAATGGGTGTTGAACACTATAAAAAGAGGCTATTCGCTACAGTTCGCTCGACGTCCCTGCCGTTACACGGCGCGAGTCGAAACCACGGTAAACAACGAAGTATCTCATCTACTTCGAGCCGAAATAGCAAAACTGCTGAGCAAAGGGGCCATAGAACCTTTATCTCAGGCTCAGAGCGAAGGGGGGCTTATACAGCAGATATTTTCTGGTACCGAAAAAAGACGGGGGTCTCAGACCCATTCTAGATCTGCGACAGCTGAACAGAGTGCTTATGAAGCGCCAGTTCAGAATGCTGACAACCAGGAAAATCCTCGCGCAAGTGCGCCAGGGAGACTGGTTTATGTCAATAGATCTGAAAAATGCCTATTTCCAAATACAAATAGCGTCACGTCACAGGCGATTCTTGAGATTCGCCTTCGAGGGCCAGGCATATCAATACACAGTCCTACCGTTCGGCATACCCCTAGCACCCCGTACATTTACGAAGTGCATGGATGCGGCCCTCGCACCCCTGAGACTTCAGGGCATGCGAGTTTTGAACTACTTGGATGATTGGCTGATTCTAGTTTGATCACATTCAGAGCTCATAGAACACAGAACCACATTACTCGAGCATCTCGAGAATCTGGGTCTCACAGTCAATTTGGTGAAGAGTTCGCTGTTTCCTAGCCAGAAAATCTATTTTCTGGGAACAGTGCGGGACTCGCTTTCTATGACAGCACATCTGTCGCCAGAGTGAGAACTGGACATTCAGCGCACCGCGAAATCCTTTCGCCGTGGCTCTATAGTCCGGCTCAAAAGGTTTCAGAAAATGCTGGGCCTCATGGCCTCGGCATCTTCAGTACTCCAGATGGGCCTGCTACGCATACGCCCACTGCTGTTATGGCTGAAAGTGCGAGTTCCACCCCGGGCATGGACCTCTGGTCTGTTTCACCTCAGGGTGGACATGAAATGCGTTTCGCCTCTGGAACCTTGGAAAATAGCCGACTGGTATCAGTCAGGCGTGTGTCTGGGGACTCCCTCGAGTGTGACGGTGGTGTCCACGGATGCCTCCACCTCGGGATGGGAAGCTCGAGGGCAGACCGTTCTTCGGCCAGTGGTCAGAACGGGAAAAGCTCCTACGCATAAACTGTCTAGAAATGCTGGCAGTCGACAACGCGCTATGGCGTTTTTGTCCCCAGATAAAAGGCCGCCATCTCTTAGTCCGGTCGGACAACATGTCAGTGGTGGCATACAAAAATCACCAGGGTGGCGTCAGGTCCCGAAACCTTTACAGGCTGACGGAACGCCTCCTGGTCTGGGCTCAGCACAACCTGCTTTCACTGAAAGCAGCGCATGTGCCTGGTCGCCTGAATCTGGGACCATCTGTCCAGAAACAATGTCCCAGCAGGGGAATGGTCGCTGCACCTGCAGACGATCCAACTGCTGAGGGAGACATTCGGAAGAGCACAGGTGGACCTGTTCGCGTCTCAAGAAAGCGCTCACTGTCCGAACATTTTCTGCAAGAGCAGGGATGCGCTGGCCCATGTGTGGCCCCGCTGCCCCCTCTTTGCTTTTCCCCCGTCTCGCTCCAGCCTCAAGTGCTGGAACAAATCAGGGAAAACGGATGCCCAGTGCTACTCGTGGCTCCGCTCTGGACAAACCAGAATTGGTTCCCAGTCCTAATGCGGCGGACCAGCACTGCCCGATACCGGTGAGGAGAGACCTCCTCTCTCAGGCAAAGGGCTCGATTTGGCATCCTCGTCCGTAATTATGGTCCCTACATGCATGGGCCATCAACGGGTACCCGCTAACCTCCCAGGGGGAGTGTTAAATACAATCACGCAGGCTAGAGCCCCGTCTACTAGACGGCTCTATTCCTCAAAGTGGTCAGAGTTCTCTGCCTGGTGTCAAGCTCAGGGCTTTTCACCCGCAGAATGTGGAGTTACGGAAGTGCTCTCCTTCCTTCAGGAGCTGCTGGATAAGGGCAGAACCCCATCCACGCTCAAAGTATACGTGGCGGCCATAGCGGTGTTTGCAAAACCGACGTCTGGCCAGTCACTGGGGAAAAACGACCTGGTCGTGCGATTCCTCAGGGGAGCTCGGAGGCTGAATCCTCCCAGACCCCCCTTAGTCCCTGTGAGGGACCTTTCTACGGTTTTGGAAGCCATGAAAGGTGCCCCATTCGAGCCAATCCATTTGTCAGACATGAAACATCCTTCTCTCAAAACGGTATTCCTTATGGCTCTCGCTTCAGTGAAGCGCGTAGGGGACTTGCAAGCGCTTTCGGTAAGCGCGTCATGCATGGAGTTTGAGCCTAATGGCTCAAAAGTCATACTCAAAACAATGCACGGGTACGTGCCCACATCCCTCAACACACCGTTCAGGGCCCAGGTTATTTCCCTGTGCGCCCTCCCGGTTCGTGATGAGGAGAAGGATGCGAGTCTCCTCTGCCCTGTCAGGGCACTGAGAGCTTATGTGTCCCGCTCGTCGGTCTTCAGACAGACTGAGCAGCTCTTCGTTTTGTTTGGCGGACGCTCCAAGGGACTGGCCGCATCAAAACAGAGCCTATCCAGATGGATAGTCGACGCCATAGCACTGGCTTACACTTCTAAGGGCCTGCAGTGTCCTTTGGGTGTCAGAGCGCACTCCATGATAGGCGTGGCCTCATCGTGGGCGTGGTATAGTGGGGTTACCGATATCTGTACGGCCACGGGCTGGGCCTCGCCGTCTACATTTATAAGGTTTTACAACCTAGAGGTTCCCGCCTTACAAGCCAAGCTTCTGTCGGTATAGAATTCAGTGCTATCTGCCCCGCTGTGCCGGCCCAGATGCTGAGTTTCGCTTGTGCATCGCTCACTGAGCGATAAAACAGCTCCATGGGTGTTGAATAACCCGTACTATTACCCAGTTCAGGCTGAACACGTTCACCCTGTATGCGTGAAACACTGTTAACATAACTAGCTCCTGTAGGATGCTATTTCATGGGGAATGATGCTTGCAGCCTCTCTTCTCAGACTCTCTGTGAGTCTATGGTGATTATGCACTATATGAGCCCCGGGCTACTGCCCTTGGGACTTTGGTGTCGGATCCCAGTACGCACTGCGTTTTGCATTGTGTTCCCCATAGCGTAAGATATTACGCAGTACGTGGGATACTCTCGTAAGAGAACGTACTTGGTTACTAACGTAACCTCGGTTCTCTCTAGAGAGGGAACGAGTACTGCGTATCTTGCCGTGCATACACAGCTCTGGTTCGCTTCGGCGATGAAAACCAGTTGTACCAGCCTAATCGAGCTATGTTTATAGGGCGTGACCACGCCCTTTCTGGCGGGACGTGATGAAATGGGCTTGAAATGCCCCCATTGGATATGTGTCACGCAGAGCCTCTCTCGATAGGCTGCTGCTGTTGCCGCAGGGCAGCCAATAGGCGCGAAAGCCGTCTTGCCTATATCTGCATGCTGCTGCACAGCGTTTTAAATTAATTCAAAATTAAGGATAATTTTTGGCTTCAATATCTCGTGGAAAAGAGGTTTTCCCCATAGTGTAAGATATTACGCAGTACTCGTTCCCTCTCTAGAGAGAACCGAGGTTACGTTAGTAACCGAGTACGTTATAAAAATAGTTTAGTTATGTAAAAATAAACCTTTGTAGATCCTATATTTAGGCACATTGCTGACACCTTTCTTTTTGACATTTTAATGGAGTCAAAGCTGTTATTTAAGGGGTTCCAGAGCCCCACGAACACCTGTATTTTGCACACTGATTCTAACCCAATTTGACAATGATCCTGCTTTATGTTTGTAGTTATAGCTATTACTTCAAAGTGAATTGACTAACTGATTGATTGAGTGATTGAATTACATTTCCCCCAGGGTTAGGGTTAAGAGAATAGTTATGAAGAGAAGCAGAGATATTCAGAGCTTCTTCAAAAAAGAAAAGAGTCAGAGGCAGCCACAGCTTCTACAGCAGCAGTGAAACGGCTCAGTATAGGTACAGCAGTATTGATGAAGAGCAGTCAGCTCCTCCTACACAGGTTGGTAGGCTAAGTCATGCTTGGATAGTTTGAATTTACCATGTAGGCTCACATTCAAGTTGTTTGTCACTCCAGTTATACAATTACAACTGTCTGAAACATCACTACACAAGAACAATAGTTAAAACAGTTGTAAAAGACAGAAGAACAATAATAAAATGTGCATAATACATAAATACACACACACACACACACACAAACACACGTTTGAAGAGACAAGGACTTTAATCCACAACAAGGAAATAGCTCTTAGAATATGTGTACCCTATCCTGAACATAATTACTGATTAAAAATAGACGTTAAAATAACCAGAGATACTTGAGGACTATGATAGGTGGAAATGGAATAAAAAAATGACTTTTTAATTTGGTTGGTTGTTTTCTTTACACTATAATTATCCCTCTTCCGATGTTGTGAGCTGCAGGCTCCCGTCGGATGCAGCGCGACCCCTCCCGGTCGAGCGAAGTAATAACCAAACACCTAAAGCCTTGTTTATACCCGACGCGTCCGCTAGAGCGCGAAGGTGCGCGCGGCAAAAATGACGTCATTGCGGTGTGGGCGGTCGTGTGCGTTTGGGTGCGCAAGACCCCATTTCGCCTGGCGGTGTGCACGGCACTTTTTGTAAAATCTCGCTCGGCGCCGCATCCGAAGATGAACGACTTTGAGCCGAATCTGGCCGAACTGGTACGTCTGTACCAGCATGTTTATGATCCTTCTATACACAGAGACATTTGCATTTTGTGAATAGGAACACATTTGCATTAAGCACCCAGTTTGCACTTGTCTAAAGTAACTGCTTACATTTACAAAATAAGCCTACAATAGCAGAAGTAAGCCCTGCTGATGAAATTAAGGTTTAAACACTCTTCAATAAGGCTTCAGTTGTTTAACTAGTTTACATGCAGTGAAAGTACAATAAACCTACTGCATTTATTACTCTTTTTATATGAATTTCAGCAATTAATAACCGGCAAGCTACTTCTTCACTGCTGATTCCTGGTGGTTTAGAGGAGAATTACTCCAAGTCGCCCCCTGTCGTTTCACAGAATAGCACAACGGCGAGCGCGTCAAGTATAAACGCCTCGTCTGTTTGGAGAGGTGCGCACGCAGTCAGCCGAGACTCGCGCTCGTGCGGACGCGTCGAGTATAAACAAGGCTTTACCGATCTTGCATACCTGACGCGTCATTTTTGCCGCGCGCATCTTCGCGCTCGTGCGGACGCGTCGAGTATAAACAAGGCTTTACTCCGTGTCAGCGCGCGCTCTGATCGGTAAAGTGGCACAGACCTCTCTCGAATCATCTCCTGCAGCAGTCTCCGGCCAAGCATCACTTAACTCCGCCTCCGTTTCCCTCGTAAGCTGATATTAGTATTTAAACATTCTGAATTACAAACATTACATTACAAACAAGACATGTTTGTAAAAATAATTGAAATAACACGGTTTTGGCGGTTATAGAGCTCTAATGACGGTGTTTAACTATAACCGTCGGTCTCACGGTTATATAATAACTGTCACACCCCTATATGTAAGTGTGAACTCGTGAAATGATGTTTTATTAACAAAGTTCGGGAGAAGCACTTTCAGATAATTAACCTAGTAATTGTCATGGGAGTCATCCAGGCAACTCAATTAACATAAGGAGGTATACATACAGTAGCTTTTACCGCTGTTATATGACAGTTTTCCAGCGTCCATCCACCACCCCATCTCCTCACTTAGTTGTCCTATCCCAAACCTGGGATTACTCTGGGTTCGGGCCAAAATCTGTTATCCAAATACAATGTGTTATTACAGTATCAACTGAGGGTGCTCTTGCTTGTGTCGAGCGTCGGCCAATAGTGAGCCTATGTGTGACGTAGATCTACGCAATCACACTACGTTGACTGACTAGAGGCCCACAGCGATATAAATATATAGATATGCCTGTTCTGGTAAATTCTTACTGAAGTCGTTAAGTGAGTTTGCTGCCTTTGCTGTGAGGGAGATGCTCACAGAAGCTGCTGCACACCAAGACCTGCAGGTAGAAAAAAATAAGAAAAGCCTTAAATATAAATATGGTAAGCCTTACCAGTAATGTGATAATTATTTTTAAGGTTCTCGACATTTTTAAAATAAATACTGTAATAATAATAATAGTAGTTCAAAGTATGAATAGTTTTTAGTCAAATGACATAAAAAGACCGGGCCCCTCGACACTCTTAAAACTTTTCTCCCTCAAACAGCAAGCTAACGTTACTTATGCAGGCTACACACAGCAATATAAACAACATCTCTTCACGTCGTTCTAGTAAAATAATAACAATAATAAGTAAACAAACCATAAAATCACTTTGCTGAGTATGATACACCAGCAGCCGAGGAGTTGAAGATATCCTCTGGTAGTGCGCGCGATATTAAAAAATGCGCGTGCGGCGTGTCATCCGGGTGAGTTCGTCAGGTGAAAGGTCATCATGTGGGTCATTTTATTTACGGCTAAATTATTATTCATTAATTTTACTAATAGTTAGATTGAGCAGGCATCCACAAAAGGGCCTTTAATTACAAAAAAAGGATAGGAAATTTTGCCTTGACAAAAGGGCTCTTTGGGCACCAAGGGGCAAAGGGCCAGGTGCTCAAGCAGTGATACACAGCATGTCTTGCTCTCCTGATGCAGGTCTCTCTGTACTCTTGTCTGTAAGTGGACGTATTCTCCGTCTGAAGGCTGGGACGACACCTTCTGGAGCGCCATCGGCTTGGAGGACCTGATGGAAAACTGCTATTGTAAAATCGGTGGGAGAGAGTAAAGCTCAGGTGTCTGTGTGTGTTCAGCCGGTCGTGTTGACTGATAGTGTGTGTGTGTGTGTGTGTGTGTGTGTGTGTGTGTGTGTGTGTGTGTGTGTGTGTGTGTGTGTGTGTGTGTGTGTGTGTGTGTGTGTGTGTGTGTGTGCAGGTGAGCAGACTTGTATTCCTGGGACTCCTGTAGGACGAGGACTGACCGCAGAGGCGGCTGCAGATCTGGGCCTGAGACCGGGAACGGCTGTGGCCGCTTCACTCATAGACGCACACGCAGGAGGGTTAGGTATGATACGCCACACCAGCTGAGTGCTAATGCAGCACTTGCTCATCCACGTCTCTTTGAAATGAAGAGAAAACTGTGTCATGGCCTCGTTTACACTGCAGGTCTTGATGCCCAATTCTGATTTGTTGCCTATATCCAATTTATTTGACTGTCCGTTTACACGTCTTTTTCAATTGTGACCCATTTCCGATTTGACATACTATCTGAAACATTGCGCATGCTTAAAGTTGGTTCTTGCACAGATGGACGAATGCGAAATATGCTTGATGCTAGCTCTGCGATATATGCAAAGTTCGCCAAACATCAGCATGACTGTGAGGCGGAGGACGACAAAAAGGGCCATCATTGCAGCAGCGCATGTGCTTCAGTTATTGTGTGCGAGAGATCTCGGGACTGCTGGGAACATACAACACGATCTCATGAAAGTGCGTAACTAATTTTATTTCTCGCGCCATTTATACGTCAAAAATAGTTTTGCGTGCATAATACGCACTGTAAACCCCTTGGGTAGGATTAGGGGTGTGGAGTGCGTGCGTATTACACACCATAAAGAACATATTTTTGAAATTACCATTGTTTGGAAGCGCTATATAAATGCCTCATTCATTTATATCATATGCACTCAAAAACTATTTTTGGTGTAAATGGCACGAGAAATAAAATTAGTGGTATAGATATGCACTTTCATGAGATTGTGGCGGGCTTTAACGAGAAGCAGTGGGTCCGAAATGTTAGGATGAGCTAGCCAACTTTTGATATGTTGTGTCATCGTGTGTCCACATTCCTCTCCTATGACGACACCATCCGTCCCTTCGCAGATGCGTGTCGGGGTTGTCTCTCGTCATTAAACCGCGGAGACGTAATGCCTCAGAAAATCCTGCCTTTTACATGACAGTCGCATTGGCACATATATGATTTATATCTGATTTATTTCCACATATGAACGAGGCCTGAAACAGATCTCGAAATATCCGAATGCATGCGTTTTTTCCCTGTTTACACAGTCATATAACACATCCGATCTGTGTCACATATGAGCAAAAAATCTGAATTTGGTCTCATTTCACTGACAGTGTAACCAAGGCCATAATGAATGCATTTACACTGCGTTAAATACGGTGTCACTCCACTTCTGTTTGAGTGTGTGACCTTCGACAACCCGCTTCACTCCTAAATAGATCAGGTCTTTATATTTTTATCACTACAACACATATTGTTATTTTGATTAAACAATCATCATGTGTTCTAAAATAGAAGCAAAGAGACTATACATGTAATATAGGTCTACATTTATGTAATTTTAATGCTCTGGCCTTTGCAGATATTTAAAATATGGCCATCTTTAAGCATGACTCTTTGGATTTATATGAAATGGTAACACTTTACAATAAGATTACATTTTTGAGCATTAACTTAGGTTAATAAATGTTGTATAAGTATTATTCATTGTTAGTTTGTTAATTTCAACATTTACTAATACATTTTAAATTGAGTTTTAATTTTTATTTTATCTGTTATTACCTTAGTTAATGTACTATGAACTAATATGAATGATCAAGGTACAATTGTATTGCTCAAATATTAATACATGCAGTAAAACATATATTGCATAATGCATATAGTTCATGAAAGCTAGCTAATACATCCTTGTTAACAAATGGGACTTCCAAAGTGTTACCTATGAAATTTATATAGGCTATGTTTCTAGGTAATAGCTAAAGAAACACATATCTACAAATATTTTAATGTCTAAATTTATTTCTGTATAGTTAGTTATGTAGAACTTCTCATTTTAATATATTCATATTTATATATTTATTTAATTTAGCACATTTCAGTTCAGCACTGTTTTACTGGAGTGTTATGTTTGTTTTTAATCCAGTATCCATTTAAAAAAATATTGGTTGAATAATCGGTTATCGGCATGTACGGTCAAACCTAAATATCTGTATCTGTAAAATCCACTATCGGTCGACCTCTACTGTAAACAACAAGAACAAGCAGGAACACTTTAATTTCCTCATAATATCCACTGCAGCATCAGCTTTTTTCTCTCTGTGTCTGAAATGCTTCGATCAAGGATTCAGTCTCTCGAAACCCCACCTCTCTGAGAGCTGCTCTGCTCTGATTGGTCAGATGGCCCAGTCTGCTGTGATTGGTCTGAAACCAAACCCTCATTATCATATCTGAATCTCAGCTCTTGATATACACTGGGATGCGAACATTAACAATACCGTGGGTTTTACCATATCAGGAAGTGAGACTGGAATTACAGGTTGACTCATTTCAGTTCAGAATCGCTTTCTTTTTGGAGACAAAAAATCTATTTATCGGAACTTTGATCATTGAAACGATACTCGGTTACTAACGTTACCTCGGTTCTCTCTAGAAGAGGGAACGAGTATTGCGTAAGCTAAGCTAAAGTCATCTTTGCTCGAGATATTGAAGCCAAAAATCATCCTTAATATTGTATTTATTGTCAACGCAGTACAGTAGCCAGCAGACTTAGAGCAGGCCATCTTGTGTGCTCATTGGCTGCCCTGCGGCAACTGCTGCAGCCTACCACTGAACCTCGCGTGTGACGTCACGTCCAATGAGGGCGCTTCGCGCCCTTACGTGTCATAGCCCGCCAAAATGGGGGTGGCTTAGCGTATAAAAGCCAGGCTCGTTGGCTGTGTCCTGGTTCCAGCAGCTGAAGCGAAAAAGGCGTGGCGCCTGCACAGTCAGGTTACGCAATACTCGTTCCCTCTTCTAGAGAGAACCGAGGTTACGTTAGTAACCAAGTATCGTTCTCTTACGAGAGGTTCTCTCGTATTGCGTAAGCTAGCTTACACTACGGGAACCCATTGTCAAGGCCGTGCGCCCAGCCTCCACTTCATGAGTCCCAGGGATTCCCGGGGAACATAGATAAGTGGGAAACAGGTGGCCAGCAATGCGGGCCAGCACATGTTATAAGCACATACAGGGTATACAGAGCGGCGTCGCCGGTCCATATAACTATTCACTATATAGTGCAGCTCAACCAGGAAGGCGAACGTCGCGTGAGAGAAGTCTGCGCATGATCATCTGGGCAGGACAAACACACTGCTCACACTGACAGAAGTTTAGCCTGCAAGGCGGGAACTTCCAGGTTATAAAACCTAACAAATGTGGAGGGAGAGGCCCAGCCTGCCGCCTCACAAATGTCATGAATGGAAATTCCGCTGGACCAAGCCCACGACGAGGCCACGCCTCTGGTGGAATGCGCCCTGATGCCCAAGGGGCATTGCAGACCTTTAGACTTATAAGCAGATGTGATAGCTTCCACTATCCATCTGGACAGGCTCTGTTTAGCGGCGGCGAGACCCCTGGTGCGCCCACCGAACGAGACAAAGAGCTGTTCCGAACGCCTGAAAGAGGCGGAGCGCGTAATGTAAACCCTCAGTGCCCTGACGGGGCAGAGGAGATCCACATCACCCTCACTATCGGATGCTGGCAGAGCCGAAAGAGAAATGACCTGCACTCTGAAGGCGGTGCCCAACACTTTAAGGACATAACCATGTCTTGGCTTGAGGATGACTTTAGAGTCATTTGGCCTGAACTCAAGACACGCTGCGCTAACAGATAGCGCGTGTAAATCCCCCACACGTTTAACTGATGACAGAGCTGTCAGAAAAACGGGTTTGAGCGAGAGGTACTTTAGGTCCACGGAGTTTAATGGTTCTAAGGGGAAAGCTTTCAGGGCCTCTAGGACCAGTGAAAGATCCCACATGGGAACCGACGAGGGTCGCGGGGGATTCATCCGTCTAGCTCCTATAAGGAAGCGAATGACGAGCTCGTTCCTTCCTATTGACTGGCCACGCGTCGACTCAGTGAACGCTGCGACGGCCGCCACATAGACTTTAAGCGTGGGTGGGGACCTGCCCTTATCCAACTTCTCTTGAAGGAAGCTAAGCAACCCCGTGACCCCACACATTCGTGGGTCTAGATCTCTATCAGCACACCATTTGGAGAACACGACCATTTAGACGCGTAAAGTCGCCTCGTAGAGGGAGCTCTGGCTTGCGTAATCGTGTTCATCACTCCTTCTGGCAGTACAACGGGTATCCGTTGATTAACCATACGTGCAGAGACCAGCGCTCTGGATGGGGATGCCAGATTGAGCCGCGGGCTTGAGAGAGGAGATCTCTCCTCACCGGAATCGGCCAAGGGGCTGTTTGGGGCAGCCGCATAAGCTCCGGGAACCAGGTTTGATTCTGGGCTATAAGGAGCACCGAGTGGCGCGTTTCCCTGATTCTCTTGATTACCTGTGGTAACAGAGAGACCGGAGGGAAAGCATAAAGTGGGAGGCTGGGCCAGATTTAGGCCAACGCATCCTCGTTCTTTGAAAAGAACAGCGGGCAATGAGTGTTGTCTTTTGACCCAAACAGGTCGACTTTCGCTTTGTCGAAGAGGCGCCACAGTAACTGGACTGTTTGGGGATGCAGGGACCATTCCCCTTGGGGAACGTAGTTCCTGGACAGTTTGTCTGGATCGTCGTTCAAGTGGCTTGGCACATGCGTGGCTCTCAGCGAGCGCAGGCGGCCCTGAGACCATATAAGAAGGCGTTCCGTCAGATGGCAGTGGTTTCTGGATCTGACGCCGCCCTGACGGTTTATGTAGGACACCACAGACATGTTGTCCGAGCGGACCAGTACATGGTGGTGCTGTATGAACTATCACTTGGGTGTTCAGCCAGCGTTTTAGCGGGCGGATGCGCAGGAGGCCCAGCTGAAGCACAGCCGCAGCTGATGCCATACAGCCTAGCATCTTCTGGAATGTCTTCAGAGGTGTAATGCTGCCCTCCTGGAAAGACGCAGCTAGCTGTCGAACACGGCGGGCGTGCTGTGTCAATAAGCGGGCCGTCATAGCCACAGAGTCCAGTTCTATTCCTAGGAAGGAAACCTGACTGACTAGTGGGCAGTAATGACCTCTTGGTCCAGTTGACCATGAGACCCAAGCTTTCCAGATGGCTGAGAAGCACAGCTCTGTGAGATAACAGTTCTATCTCTGACTGACTCCGCGATGCGGAGAGCTTCGCTGAAGATGATGAAATCAGTGACGCAGCAAACGAGCCTGGCTTTTATACGCTAAGCCACCCCCATTTTGGCGGGCTATGACGCATAAGGGCGCAAAGCGCCCTCATTGGACGTGACGTCACGCGCGAGGCTCAGTGGTAGGCTGCAGCAGTTGCCGCAGGGCAGCCAATGAGCACGCAAGATGGCCTGCTCTAAGTCTGCTGGCTGCTGCACTACGTTGACAATAAATACAAAATTAAGGATAATTTTTGGCTTCAATATCTCGAGCAAAGATGACTTTCCCCGTAGCGTAAGCTAGCTTACGCAATACGAGAGAACCTCTTGTAAGAGAACTGCAGATCTTTCACATTCGCAAACATATTTATTACACACTACATTAAAGGAAATACACTAAAAAGCATAATTGGGGCTTTTTAAATCCTGTTGACACAGGAGGAGCATTGCAGTGTTTGTGTGCTCCTAATATGGCCCTGATGTTTAGTCAGCCTCTTCTTGGTTTCATCACAGTGTTCCTGTAATAACTGTCCTGACCTGCTTAATCTAAACCTTCAGATGATATATAGCAATAAATAAACAGGCAAAACATGTAAACTAGTGCAAGATTTTACAGGCAAAACCAGGGTTTTTTCATCCACTTGTCAGTTTTGAGCTCTAACTGCTTCCATAGCTTGTCTTCTTTCAAACTAGTGGAAAGAAAACAAGTGCTTATTTTATTTCACTTTATCTATTAGTGTCTAAAAATTTTAATCCTTAAAGACGGTGAACTTGAGTCCGAAATCTCCAATTCAGCAGCTTCACACACGCCAAAATTTTAGTTTATATGAAATCTATATCTATATGAAAGTTTGTTCATATATCATTCACCACATTTATGCAACATTTTTATACAACTGCTAAAAACATGATGAAAATGTATTTGTTTCTGTCTGTTGACAGTCTTTTCTGATTTATAGAGTGATAAAAAGAAAAATCCAAAATCCCTGCTGGAAGAAAACAGTAATAAGTCAACAAAATCAAATAAAAATGATGAATCTAGTTTCTGGACAGGAAATATATGCATATGAGTGCATATTTAATTAGATAGTGACTCATTTGCATATTGCAATGCAAAAACAATTGTGTTACTGTACTGTGATTAATTAGCTGGGTAATTATCGTAAGATCTGTGAGTTCAAATTTATGTAGCAGTGTCAGTTATATTTTCTGTAATTTTATTGTCTTGTAGAGGTCATCGGGGCCGATGTGAGGGGACACCAGCTGCCCTGTGAAGAGCAACCAGTCACGTCCCGTTTGGCTGTCATATGTGGGACGTCCTCATGTCACATGGCTGTGAGCTTCAGTTCCTGTACTTGTTTGTGTTCAAAGCATGTGACTGTTGATGTCAGCGTGTGTCTGTATCTCTCAGGTGAGCACACAGCCACTGTTCGTCCCTGGGGTCTGGGGCCCATATCTGTCCGCCATGCTGCCGGGACTGTGGCTTAATGGGGGAGGTCAGAGCGCCACGGGACGACTGGTGAGTCAATCACATCTATCTTTAATATGGAAGGAAATCCCAGAATGCACTGGACAAAATACATTTAGATTTTATTCAATACTGAAAGCATAATTGCAAAACAAACCAGTCTAAGAGACCATTCACACAGAACATATTTTTGTGGTTAAAAATGCAAGATGTAGCGCAGTGGAATGGAAAAACACACTCAAAACACTTCAAGCCCCTTAACATACTAAAACAGTGACATTAAAAGTGTAATTTAGTGTACAGCTTATTGATGATGCAGATGAGCACAGAATGTTAACACAATACTAAATGTTTAAGAATTTCCTCTATATTGGTTTCCTTCCTAAACGTTTACTCGTATTGCGTCTTTGCTAGACGCTATGGGGGAAAACTTAGTTTTGAAAACTTAAATGATTTATTGAAGCCTTTTTTCAATAACGCAGTGCTACTGCACAGCCATAATAGTGCGGAGATGCACGCATGCTTTTGGCTAGGCAAGTGGGAACTGCACAAACCTATGGCCAACTGGCATGTCTGCGCGAGCCCATCCGGGGCTGGGGGGGGGGTGTCCCGCCGAACCGTGCGCAGAGCCCGCCAAAGAGGCGGGGCTTCTGCCTATACAGCTGCTCATTTTGCCATGGGATTTCAGAAATTTTTCTACTTCAGTAATGATCAACTGCCCTTCATTTATTCCACATGAGTGAAGCTTCGGCACTCTCCGGCGACCAAGAGCCTGATCGTTCGGCGCACGCCCTCAAAACCTACCTACCAGACCTAAATGGACATCGCGTCTTAATCCGGTCGGACAACATGGCGATAGTATCCTACATAAACCACCAGGGTTGGACTCAGGTAGAAGCCTCTGTACAGGGTAGCCAGACGTCTGCTCTTTTGGGCACAACACAGCCTGCGCTTGCTGAGAGCGATGCACGTGTCTGGCAGATTGTCTCGCGACAGCATGTCTGCTCCCTGATTCAATGTGTCCCCGGGAGAATGGGCCCTCCAGCCCCAGGTTCAAACAATTTGGAGTGTCTTCGGCAGGGCAGAGGTTGACCTCTTCGCCTCCAAAGACAACTCTCACTGCCCAATATTCCATGGCCCACAAATAGCCCAGTCTTCCCCTTTATGCTTTTCCCTCAGTCGTGCTCTTCCCTCAGGTCATCAACAGGATCAGAGAGGAGAGATGCACAGTCTGTCTGGTGGCCCCCCTTTGGTGGACCCAGCCTTGGTTTCCCGAGATGATTCAGCTGCTAGCAGCAGCCCCATGGCCAATGCCATGGGCTATCCATGTGGGCTATCCACGAGAGTGTCCTAAACACTATATCTGAGACCAGAGCCCCATCCACGAGACTCGTCCACGTACTTAAGTGTTCTGTCTTCTCCAAATGGTGCTCAGCATGGAGCCAAGACCCTACTTCATGTGATGTACCGCTCCTATTTTCCTTCCTACAAGTGCTGCTGAACGCGTGTCGTACCCCTCCACGCTCCGTCTATGTGGCGGCCATAGCAAAGTTAGATGCTCCTGTGGCCGGCCAGATGTTGGGTAGAAGCAATTTGATTGTTCGCTTCCAGAAGTGGGCAAGGATGCTCAACCTGCCTCGCCCCCTCACAACACCTTCCTGAGACCTATCAGTCCTGTTACAGTCTTCAGGGCCCTCAAGGGGCCCCCGTTTGAGCCGCTACAGTCGGCCGAATTAAGGGCACTTTCGCTCAAGACCGCACACTTGCTAGCCTTAGCATCGGTCAAGCAAGTGGGCTTGAGATTACGGGAACGAGTATTGCGTAGACAGCTGTGCTATAGGCAGATGCCCCGCCCTCTTTGGCCGGCTCTGCGCTCGGTTCGGCGGGACGCAGCCTGATTGGCTCGCGCAGATGTGCCACTTCGCCATAGACATGTGCCGTTCCCACTGCCCAGCCAATAGCGAGCGTGCATCTCCGCACTATTATGGCCGTGCAGTAATACTGCATTATTGAATAAAAGGCTTCAACAAATCGGACAAAAAGGAATTTTCCCCCATAGCATCTAGCAAAGACACAATACTCGTTCCCGTTATCTCAGGGAACCGAGGTTATGTTAGTAACCGAGATGTTTTATATGGGACAACACTTGAGGAACGTTTCATCTGCTCGCCTGTACACAGTATGCATCATCAATAAGGTGTGTATTGAATGTGATCTTTTAATATCTCTGTTTTGCTACATTAGTACATAGGAAAGCCTTGCCCTCAAGGTGGGTGTGCCTATAAGGGTGTGTTAGAATCGAAATGAAATGGTCCAAACGAGAAGTGCCCCAATTATTGGTCTTTTATTATGAATAAACAATTCACAACCCCAGCGCCGGAGGGAGACAAAACGCTCAGCTCATAATGTCTAAATTAAAGTCTTACGGGGAGGAGTATAAGTCCAGTTAGTATAAATTCATAGAAAAGAATGTGCAAACGTGTCAGTTTTCGGCTGAACAAAGAATCCTTCTTATGTTATAGATTTATGCTGAGGGAGAAAATATATTTCTAACAATGGCCCCATTGATAAGATAATTATCACATAATAGAATTATCATATCACATCATTCTCAGCATATTCATTCTAGTACAATAATACATGCAATATTCTTCAATCAAACATTTCCTTCAAAATCATTAATATTTGACAGTTCTTTTCATCAAAGCATATACAAAAAATTCAAAAGTATTCATAGCACGATGAATCTTAATAGATTCAGTTATAATTATTGCTAATATCAATCAGCAATCTCGTTCTTCGTCTACTTCTCTTCCTCGTTCTCCTTTCGATCAGTGCTTCCACATAGGCTTGTGCGTTCCCCTGGGATGGAGCTGCCTTAACCCGGCTAGCATGGACCCACTGCGGCTGGTGGTCAGTCAGAACACCGATCCTCGTCACAGCGATAACAGTGGATGGTCCTGAATAGTTCGGCTCACCGAGTTACGTGGGCTTCAGACACCTTATCAGCACCTGTTGTCCTGGAACGAAAGGATGAGTCGGCTTTTCTGAAGGAAGAGGGAGAGAGAGAGAAACATCACCATTTATGCCTTTTAACGTTCTAACTAAGGAATCCACGTAATCCGAGATGATCACCTCCGTGTCACCTGTGGAGAGATTGCCAGCGCGACCTCTGACCCAAGGGGTCGGGAAAGGTCTACCCATCAGAATTTCAAATGGAGAAATTTTTGTGGTTGCTGATGGGGACATTCTCATTTCCGTCAATACGGCAGGCAGCAAATCAACCCAATTTCTGCCTGTATCTAGACACGCATTATTGAGACGTTCTTTTATCGTCTTATTTGTCTGTTCTACGTTAGCTTATAATTGCGGCGAATAGGGAATGTGGAAGTGCCAATTAATATTAAACTCTTTGGCTAACAATTGTGTGACTTTTGAAGCAAACGGAGTTCTATTATCACTCGCTATAACGGTTGGAATACTGAAACGCGGTATAATTTCTTTTGCAAGAACCTTTACAACCGTCTGAGCGTTTTCTTTACCACACGTAAAAGCTTCAGGCCACTTAGAAAATCGATCAACAATCATGAGCAAATATTTGTGATTTCCACATGGAGGCATGTGTGTAAAATTGATCTGTAAATATTAAAAAGGAACCTCAGGATGCGGTAAAGCTTCATGCGGGTTGCCTTGTGTCTGTTTGTTCGTGCACACACCAGGCAAGCATCCAATATCAACAAAGTATTCTTTCGAACATTTGCTATGCAGTATGATTGATTCAAATTTTGTATCACTTTTTCTTTTGACACGTGTGATACACCATGATAATGCCTGCACAGCATTACAACGGTGGATGCTGGTAGAGCGATTCTACCCTGCTTGTCTCTCAGAATACCAGCTTGATCTGGTTTCACTTCGTTCGCAGCCCAATGAATCAAGTCAACTTGCGTAGGGTTAGCTTGCAGTACTTTAATGTCCAAATCATTAATCAGCGACAAATTCATCATAGGTACATCGTTGCTCTTTTCATTTACGTATGGACTAAGTATTACTTCTTTAGCAGCCCATTTCGCGACTTCATCTGCAAACCTGTTTCCCTTAGCCTCATCCGATTAACCTGTTTTATGACCAGCTACTTTAATAACAGCAAGTTTCGATGGTTTCGATGGTCAAAATTGTTTTTCCGTCGGAGGTTTTGAAATTTCTTTCTTCCCACAATTTAGCAAAATCATGGACAACGGCGTACGCGCATTTGGAATCAATGTATATATTGATGCACTGAACTTTTGCCAACTGACAAGCTCTTGTTAGAGCAATTAATTCTGCTACTTGAGCTGATTTATATGGCAATGAATATGCCTCAATTACACGATCAGGTAATTTGACAATAGCATATCCACACAAGTATAAATTGTCATTTGGCTTGAAACAGGATCCGTCTATATACCAATTATCTCCCTCCTCCAGGAAAGATGTCGACACATCTGGCCTGCAGGCAGTCGAAGTTTGGATTCTGGTAAGGCAGTCGTGGTCGTCACTCTCAAATTCACCATCTGTCAACAACCTGTGCAGATGTACAGTAGGACCATGAATAACAGAAGTTACTTTCAACGTTAAATTAGCAGTTGCTAATAATATAGCCTCATAGCCTGAACGACGTTGAGCAGTCATGTGTTGAGTAGAAATGTTATGCATAATTGCTCCTACCTGATGTGATGTGTGAACTGTGAGTGGATATGATAAAACAACCCTTTCAGCATCCTGTACCATGATCGCTGCAGCAGCCACTGCACGTAAACAGGCCGGGAGTCCCCGAGCCACTGAATCAAGAGTTTTAGACAAATAAGCTACTGGACCAAAAGTGCCCCCATGCTCTTGGGCCAGGATTCCTGCGGCTGTGCCCCCACCTTCGTGCACGTACAGGTGGAAATCTCGCTTGTAGCAAGGAAGGCCGAGGGCGGGAGGCCTTAACAGAGAGGATTTCAAATGTCTTAACGCTTGGTCCATCTCACTTGTCCATGTAATGTCCTCTTTATCATCCAGCGTAGCGTCTCGCAGGATTTTGTCATACATGGAGCAATTTGGCACCCATAATCGACAGTAATTGACCAGTCCCAGAAAGCTTTGCATTTGCTTCCGTGTTGAAGGGTGCTTGAACAAAGCGATGGCTTTGACTCTGTCCGCAGACAGGCGAACTTGGCCTTGTGACAGTTCATTGCCGATGTAATTGACTTTCCTCTGCACCCACTGAAGTTTCTCTTTAGATGCCTTGGAACCAGCCTCTGCTAAAACGTTGCAGACAATTGTAGTGGCAGCAGCACACATGTCCGCAGAGGCACCAGTGACGAGAATGCCATCAGCGTATTGGAGCAGGCAGGTGTCAGGAGGGAGTCTGACATCCTTCAGCCTTGCGTGCACTACAGCGGAGAAAACAGCCGGAGAATCTCTGAACCCTTGAGGGAGTCTTGTCCATATGTACTGGCAATTCTGAAAACAGAAACCAAAAAGTGGCTGAGTTTGTTGGTCAACAGGAATGCTGAAGAAGGCGGAGCATAAATCAATGACAGAATAAAATGCATGTTCTAAAGGAATAGAATTAATAATAGTTTGTACATCTGGCACAATAGGAGCATGTGGTTTTATCAAATCATTAATTTTTCTCAAGTCTTGCATTAAGCGCAAAGAACCATTTGCTTTCTTGATTGGATTAATTGGTGTGTTGTAAGGTGAATGAGTGCGAACCAGAATGCCTTGAGCCAGAAACTGATCAATGAGGGGTCGAATTCCCTCCTCTTTTTCCTTTGAAAGCGAATGTTGTTTTTAAAGAAAAAACAGGCCTATTCATTGTCAAATTGGCCACATAAGGTTGGATATCAAGAAGTCCCACGTCATCCTTATGGGCCGCCCACAATTTCGGGTTTACATCAGCTACTTCCTGTCCGAGCTCAGTTGCAGATACATCCTCGAAGAGAGCACTTCCTGTGTCGGTCGTAAGAGAAAAGGCTGCTGGAAACATGAGTTGCAAAGAGTCAGAGTCAAATCCTAATTTAACACCCAACTTATGCATTAAATCTCTACCTAACAAGCAGAATAAAGAATCAGGTATAATTGCAAAAAATCATGCATTTTGAACAATGATGGTATATCATTAGAAGTAACAAATAAAGGTGGTGTCAAATTACAAACCACTGGAATATTATCTATTCCTATAGAATTTAATGTCCGTCATTCCTTTCCCCATTCAGTCGGATACACAGGTCTCTGTCTTTCAGAGGGAGAAAGAAAGGGAGGCCATCAAAGCGCCTAAACATCGGTTTCTCATTAGTTTGCTGAAATCTCTCAGCTTTTTTTCTGCAAAATCGCTGTGTGTGTCCGCTGTGTGTGACATAAAAAAACACTTTATGTCATTCCTAACATTGGGTGGCGGGCGATTTTGGACAGTGGAATTTACTTGGAACATTGCGGGAACTTTTCCTCTGGAGTTTTCAAATGCCCCAGCAGACGACAGTTCACGCAAGCGTCTACCCAATTCATCAACAGAAATGTTACTAATGTTGGTTATAGTTATTCGAATCATTTGTGCAGTCTCGTTGTGCATGTTATTAAAAAATGTGTTCACAAATAGTAAATAATTTTCATCAACAGGGTAGGATTTATTTTTTATAGGTTCCGAGACAGGAGAAGTTTGAATGCTCTCATATCTGGGAGGGAGGGGCGCTCTGACTTCAGCAGGATGTGAAATAACTTTCTCCTTCTCAGGCTGTTCAGCTTGAGGGGGAGAAAGATTTTTGTTGTTATCCACTTTTGGACCACGATTCCAATAAGATTGCATGTCTTTCCAGATCTTATAGGTACGTTTCATATACGAATAATCCCAATCGGGATCGCCCCAATTTCCAAAAATCATGTATTTTGCTTCACGCATATATGTGTCTTTAAATGAGCCGTCACGAGGAAACGCATCTAATTGTGTTTTGCCAGTTGACCAGCCAGCTAAATTTGACACATATGGCTCCGTAAAAAATGCTTGATTATTTCTAATCATAAAATCTTTCGGAGATTCATTTTCTAACGGTGGACTAATTTTATTCCCCATTGTACACACACAAAAATTTCTCCTTCATGCAACTTAAATAAATTGCAATATAGCCAAATGGAACTGTAGGGTATGGACCAATCAGACACTAATTATTCATTATATACAAAGGTTTATGAAACTCCAAAACTAACAGCCCAAATGAACGAACACAAGGGGCAGAAACAGTGTCATGTTACAGGGCATGATGAGGAGATTTTACGACCTCCGAGGAACGTGGCCACATGCACAAGAGAGAGACTATGAAACAGAAACCCTCTTTAAAACAGACTTTGCTGCATTAATCATAGACTAACTGATCTATAAATGAACATGCATAAAACTGTGAAAGAAACAGTGTAAATGGTTGACTGTCTCGTGTACTATTAGGTATATATTATGGTATGTATCCTGGTATACAACCAACTAACGATCAATGTAACCTCACCTGTATCATGCCTCCTACCTAATTAATCCTCATTTAATGACTCACACTTTGATGTTCATCACCTTCTTCTAGAATGCAGTGTGGATGTGTTATAGCTATCTGAGCATTAATGAAGGTATAACCACGCTAGGGACAAAGACCCGTAAATCAACTAAGAGCCACTTTCCCTCTCAGACATGTCACCTTTCTGATTGGTCGAGTTCAACCCTTAGGGGAGGATCTTTTCCAGGCTTTATTAGAGACAGCCCACATGTGACCTCCCTCTCTTAGTTCTTTCATCCAGCCGCAACACTGTTCTGGTGATCCTGGGGAACCCCCTCCCCCTCCACAGGGGCCCCAGGGCCCAGCAGGCCTCGATCCAACCAGATATGGGCACAGGCAGGAGAGAGAAGACTCTCACAAAGAACCAAGGACAATCTCAGGAGTTTTGGAACAAAGACTCCAACCAACAACGACTCCAATCACTCACTCTTCCGACTTCCTCACTTCTCCTGGGTGCTCAGCGTGGCCTCAACAGGGCCCCAGGCCCTGACCAAACCAGCCATGCGTTCCTGGAGAAAGAGAACTCTCAACCAACTTCCACTTCACACTGCCGGAACCATCAACGACTTAAATTTTCAACAACTTCAAGAATTGTTCCCACTACAAATGCAAGTATTCAATTCAATGAAATGTGAAAATGAAATTCTGATGGTTCTTCTCATAGACCCTTTCTCCGGTTGCCAATTTAATCCTATCACTTACCTATTTCTGTATATGTGTGTGTTTAGTTTATTCATGTTTATGATTTAGTTAATAAAACTTATGCACTTTATGTATTTGGTTCTGATTTGCTTGCAATACGAAGTCCCTTTATGGTTTCGGTTCTTGCTACATGCTCAAAACGCTGTACATATTAAGAAATAATTATTCTTCTGTGTCCAGGGAAGATACCGTTTTCTTAGAATTAATGAATAATCAAAAGAGTTCGTTGGATGAACTGATTAATTGATTGCAATATTAATTTAGCCATGTCAAGTTAATCCAATTAACTGACCCAAATATTCATAATTAATCATAACAAGTTATTATTGATTATTAATATTTCATATAGCTAGGTTCCTTACAGAACTCAAAGAAAAGTATACAATTTCAAATTAATTGTGTTAGTAAATTGGCAAATAGAGAGAGAAATAAGAGAGAAGAAAAGAAAAGAGAAAGTTAAAAGAAAAAAAATAGTGATTTATTTATTCATAGCCCTAGACCAAAGGGAAATTAAAATAGACTTTGCAAAAGAAAACAAATTATCTGTGTAGCAAATCTATTTTTTTCTTGCAAAAAACGGAGGAAAGTGATCAATTTTCCTTAAATTCTTCCCGCATTTATCGAAAACACGAGGATAACCGGTCCCGTATCGTTTTAAACAAAGACAAATAACATCGAAAGAGGGAGCTCAAATCTCTTTTGCTTGTTCTTCTCACATTTTTTATTAAAAATACGAGGCTACCGTCCTGTATCGTTTTATACAAGGACAAATAACAAAAAAGAGAGAGAGATCAGTTCCCTTTTTTCTGCTCTTCCCGCATTAATTAAAACACGAGGCTGATTTCACCAAATATGGTAAAAATCACGGCACTACAAATACGTTTTCTCAGCAGACAGTAAGAATCAACTTTCTCTTTTGTAAAAAAAAAAAAATTCTTACCTGTCTGGAGAAATCCCTGACGACGCCCCCAAGTGTTAGAATCGAAATGAAATGGTCCAAACGAGAAGTGCCCAAATTCTTGTTTTTTTATTATGAATAAACAATTCACAACCCCAGGCCGGAGGGAGACAAAACGCTCGGCTCATAATGTCTAAATTATACATTATATAGGCAAAGTATTACAGGGAGGAGTGTAAGTCTAACCAATAGAACCAAACATTACATCATTGGCATATCATATAGACTTTATATTACAACTTCTTTATATGGGCAGTATGCGCTAGAATCTCCTTGCAAGCCTGGAGCTCAGAGGAAGCTCTTCAATGTGTAACATAGAAACACAAAGAAAGAAAAGGAAGAGAAAGGAGAAGGGAGGGGGCTCCCTTCCTCATTAATGAATACCAGATGTTTAACTTTACATACATAGAAAAGAATGTGCAAACGTGTCAGTTTTAGGCTGAACAAAGAATCCTTCTTATGTTATAGATTTATGCTGAGGGAGAAAATATATTTCTAACAGGGTGTGAAGATTTTCATAGTGAAAACAAGGGTTGTGTACCGAAACCTGGTACCAATATGGAACCGGTACCTAATGGCTCGTTTCCACGGAGCGGTACGTTACGGTACAGTACAGTACAGTACGATTTGGGATGGTAAACCCTGATCTGGCTTGCATTTCCACCGCCAACAGTACCCTTACTTGATAGGCGTTGTAGTGTTACAAATTTATTAAAATGTTTCAATTTAGGTTCAACAGTATTTTATCTGAGAAAGTTACCATTTTGAGGCATAGGACATTAACCGTTTTGTTACTTCTCATCTGATGTCACAGACCTGCCTGTTCCTGTCTGTCCTGCTCTCTCTATTGTAAGTTAAATTGATCAGAGCACTGAGACTATCACCTTTTGTCTTTATCCACTGCCTGGCCATTAAGCTGTATGATAATGTGAAGGTATCGGTGAAGAGTCTGGCTGATTGGATTAGGATATTTACATTACACTGTTATGCTGATTGGATTAGGATGGGTAACACTCTCAGTCTAGGGCAAGTTCCTAAACTTGTATGCCTCATTTACATGCTTTTGTTTCAGAGTGTCTCCACCTTTATGTAATTCCTCCCCCTGAAAGGGTATATGAACTAAAATGTATACTGCCTTAGTTAGACTTGGGTAAGATTTTGGACGAAGCAGACTAAAGCAAATAAAGAATCCTGCTTAAAAGATAAGCCAAGTTTCCTGGTCTTCGCTTCTGAGTTTTTCTACACTTAAGAAGAACAAGGTTTACAACAGTATCCTCTCCCCAAATTTGTCACTAATAAAACTCAATAAAAAATATTTAAAGAAAAGGCTTATATTTACCTTTTAATAGTTTGTTTACATCTACCTTGTAAATATATTTTTTTATTAAAAATGTTACAATTACAACAACAATTCAAGTGCAATCTTTCTTTGTAAAAACTAAAGTATACATTTTATCATACATATTTCAAAGTTAAGGATTCATTACTTTGGATATAGCCTAGGCTACATTGGAACAAACACATAATAACATACTATTTGATTACTTTATTTTTGACAAAACATACTATAGGCCACCTATTCTTAACCATAGGGCCGCGGCCCGAGCGCCACCTGGAGGGCCGCAAAAAACTTTACGTTTTTCACCTGTGGGCCGCGAGGGCCGCGGGACCAAACTAGTTATCAATTGAAGACACCAGAATGACCACTGTTATCCATGAGACAGTTACGGCCGCTTCACACCGCAAGCGTCAGCGGCACGTGAGCAGCGCATATTTTTTTCTTGCATGTTAATCAATGAGTGCATTCACACTGCGAGCAGGAGCAGCGCGTGAGCGTCAAGCAGGAGCGTCGCGTGAGCAGCAGTGAAGCGGGGGATTCGGCGCCGAGTCTATTTTTGCTGCGATGCTCACGCTCCATTAAAGTGAAAGCACACTTTAGATGGACAAAATAAATTTTATTTCACACAAAAAGTGCCCAAAATGCACAGAATAAGCATGTCTAGTGAGTTTTAACAAGAACTAGAGTAGGCAAAAAAGGCAAGGAATATAGGCAAATTCAGTTTGGGTGAAAGTATGGTGTATTATAAAAAACTAAAAAACCTAAAGTAAAATAGCCAGAAAATATTATATAAAAACTTTCTTTTAGTTTATGAAATACACAGACAGCTACATAGGCTAGCACAACCCAAATCAAACCCGAGTGTGCGGTTTTGTGTGTGTGTGTGTGTGCTTTATCTGCGGAGTTTGCATTCTTGTAAACCTATTGAAAATATGCTATGACTGAAACGACAAGATTGGAGCTGTTTTCTTGGTTGTTTTGTTGTTTACTGACATTTATATGGTTTACCAACTTCTAAAATCAAATGTATAGTTGTCTTTGTAAATAATTGTTCGCTTATATGTAGCTTTGGAGCCGCTACTGTGACACTGTACAAACGCTTCCAGTGTGAATACTCTCGCGTGTCTGCAGCTGCAGTGACGATGTAGTTACGCTGACGCACTGCTCAAGCCCCGCTCACGCTTGCGGTGTGAAACAGCCGTTACAATGCACCATCCCACCACTAGTGGCAGTAATGCCAACACTGGAGGCTACTCTGAGCCTGAGCCTTTCCCCCATTCCACCCAGGCTGGATCTGATCATATCTGTGAAGCAGGCCCAAGTGTCTCATTAAGAGGGGAACATAAATAGGGAGTTGTAGCTTGTTCAAATTGGACTGTTGTTATTGTTCATTTATAACAGATATGAAGAGCAACTTCAGGTTCTACCATGCAAAAATGTAGACTGCTGAAACAATTATCAAATTATTTTGCAGATTATAAAGCTATACTTTTTAATTTGCACTTTATTTAAATTTTAATTTACAACTTATTTATTTTGAAAAATATTATTATGCATTTATTTATTTAAGCAACACATTTTATTGTTTTTATTTTTATTTATATACATTTTCACAGGCAGTGACATTCACAGGCAGTGATTCAAGTGATACAGCAAATTCTCTTTTGTCTTGTCGCGCATGAATGGTTCAAAAGCATTCGCACGAATAAGAGCGGGATCATGTAACACTAGCCAAAGGATGACAAAAATAACAGATGCTGCGTTAATTGCGTTAATAGCCCTATTTGTTTATTTCATATAAAATCGCAGCATTTTGCTTCATATAATCGCATTGGCTTGACATCGCGATTGCGATACGATTAATCGTGCAGCACTAGTTAGGCTAATATGCCTGACTTGAGCCTTTAAATTTGTTCTTGATGCAGATTGATTTGTTCCATGAATTGTTGTGTGTTTTGCATCTTGTTGTAGCCTATGTGCATGTTTACATACACAATAACCTGTTAAACTGCAAGTGGATTTCATTTAGTTATTGAATACAAATCAAACCAATGGTGAGATCAATAAACCAATACAGTGCTAATATTTGAATGGGCCCTGGGCCACTTTGTACTGTAAAATTTGGGCCCCGACATCAAAAAGGTTAAGAACCCCTGCTATAGGCTATTTAACATATGAGCAAAATTGGCAAACAAAAGCTTATTTGAGATGGCAAAGATTTTACAGTAAAAATGTATAATCTATCCAAAACTAGTCAACGAAATGTTGTCTTTCATATGTCTGTAACATAGGTCTTTCGTTTATATTAGAAATATAAATGTTAATTTGCAGTTTAATACGTTGCTTATACAAATACATTTTATTTCAACATATTTCAGTCGATTTTTACTCATCGCAGTATAGCAATATAGTTTGCTAAAAGCGGATCATTCATTCACACACAGAAACGCGATTCAAATTTAAACTGTCTTTTTGCGAGTTGTGGTAAACAGCGCATCTCTGCCGTTCATTCATTCACACACAGAAACGCGATTCACTTGAGAATGAAAAAAACTTACTACAGTATTCCTCAGTATTATCCTACAGTATTATCATACATATTTTAAAGTTAAGGATTCATTAGTTTTTATATAGCTTACATTGGAACAAACACTATAATAACAACTTAGTTGATGAGTTTATTTTTGACAGAACATAGCCTATTATATATTTAAAATATGAGCAGAAACTGGATGACAAAAGCTTATTTGATATTTTAGAATAAAATCTTTATAATCTATCCAAAACTACGAAATGTTATCTATGGGATCAAATTACCGCCAAATGTATTGCGGCCACGGATCAAAATATATTAAGCGTGAATCAAAAAATAACAAGCATGGAAAAAAAAAATTTAAACACATTAAAAAATATTTTTCATGCTTTCTTTAAAATGATTATTTTTTGGTACGCTTGTGCTGTTTTCCTCTTCGCTCATCTTTCCATGTTCTGGGCTTGCTCTTCCAAATGTTGCAGTTCGAGTTTCATGTAAATTCATGTAAATTCATGTTCATGTAAAAATCTTTCCGTGGCAGGACACCGTTAAACTGTATGTGTGCCTGGAACTCGACCTGTTACGTCTACCTGGCGATCCGTTATCGTTAAATTCGTCACTTTAACGACGACGACCTGTTGTGTCGTTAGTTGACAGTTGTGCCTGTCTGACGATCCATCATATTAACCTTTAAAGATGAACTGAACTGAAAAAAATCAACGTTGATAACATGTTGTTTATGACAATTAAAAGTAATTTACATTAAAAATTGTAACTAAAAATATTCAATGCAAATGAACACAATAATTATAATAAATCACTGCATATCAAATCCACCTGGTTTCTGTAATCTCCTCTGTACACTATCATTTTCATTAATCTTTAGTCAAATGGTACATCTATCTAGTCTAGAATTAATTTACCATGCTACCTAGGCTATATGATCGCTTAACAACAACAATTAAGAAAATATTTCAGGATGGCGTATTTAACTGTAACGGATCACCAGGTACGCTGTGCATCTTTTTTCCTTTTACAAAGGCTACAGGTTTATTTTAAATTTTAGTTGTTGTTCTTTGTTTTACATACTCTGAACTGTACCACAAATGCCTTTGTATTCGTCTTGTACTTTTTGCACTGTATGCCTTGTCTGTAATGGAACTAAATAATATAAAGGCTGTGTGTAGCATTGAAAGGTCAAAGTCCTAAATTCTTCAGACGGGTAAAATGGTCGTTTTTAACTTAATTTTAGCAAAGAAATGTAGTGTTTCAAAACTGCATGATGTTTTAGAGCTGCTTTAGGATAATCATGAGCCATTGTCTAACACCAATTACCAGTGTGCGCATTAAAATGTAGGCTACCTCAAAAAAGGAGGAATTTAATTATTTGTATATGTCCAGAGTTCAGATAGCTTTACTGCTTAAAAGTCCTTGTAAAGTTTAAAATAAACTTTTTGTGAAAAATATTTTTTAATGTGTTTAAAGTTTTTATTCATGCTTGTTATTTTTTGAATCACGCTTATTATATTTTGATCCGTGGCCGCAATACATTTGGCGGGAATTTGATCCCATTTTTGATTCACGCTTATTATATTTTGATCCGTGGCCGCAATATATTTGGCGGGAATTTGATCCCATAGTTATCTTTCATATTTCATCTGTAACATAGTAGGCTAAACATAAACAACAGCGCCCATCTGTGCCGTTAATTCATTCACACACAGAAACCTGATTCAAATTTAAAGTCTTTTTGCATTTACAGACATTAGAACAAAGCACAAGAATAAAAAACTTAGGGTAGCTACTCACAATTCTCGGCTAGATCGGTCGCTCCTCAAAATGAAAATAAACCAGTACATGTTCTGAGGTAAATGTCCCAGGATTACTCCTCACAGTCACAGCCTCACAAGCCGAAAAGGTACATTAATCTGATGATTAAATTTGTTGTGTTATCGCGTTTATGAGGGACGTTGACACGTTTGCATGTGTCGCTTCAGATCATTTGCGTTTGAATACCGTGCGCTCTCCGTGGGCGTGTCACATTAGCAGAATAATGAGCTGAGAGAACGATAATGAGATCGGCTGACACCCCTCTCTTTTTTATAGATTACATAAACAGAGAATATTTATTTTAGTTTTGAATTAGATATTTTAAAAGTACAAACTTAAATGATTATAAAGATATATTGCTCATGCTTGGGTGAATAGTATTCGCTGAGTTTTGTTTAAGTTTAGAGACGTGCTCCAGAAAAAAGGTTAACCGAGATGGAGAGACAGAAAGCACACCCTGTTTATTTTCTTTATTTTACAAAAGCACAATGTTTTATTTCGATTGTAAGTGGACACATAAAAAAATAGACATTCAACAGTTTATTTTTTTATATTTCTTAAGTGTGTATGACCAAAAATGACAGAGTATTTTAAGTCTATTTTCCTGCTACTGTATGTGAAAAAAATCGAGCAAAACGTGCCGGCGCGTTTGTCGACCCCAGAGGGTTAAAGAAATCTTAAACATCATAGCCACACAAATGGGGTTCAGGCAATGCGTATTGGTTATATTCACTGCATGCATAACGTTAGCCTATTCATAACAAAACGAAATATAAAAGAACCCTGCCTCTTTTCATTTAAATTCTAAAAATATTACAATTATTAATATGGTCCAGGCAATATGTGCATTTGTACTAAACAACAAATGTTGCAGTAATCAACATTACAGTGCTCATCTTCACTGTAATAAAATTAAAAATGACAAAACTCAACTCTGTCTCTTTTTGTTAAACTTCAGTTTTATCAATAATAGCCATTATAAAAGTATAAGTAAAAGGTACAAGAAGCTATACAATAAGAAATAAAGCAAACAATTCAGTCAAAAGTCAGCGCTCTAGTCTAATGTTACAACAGTACAGTTAAATAGCCTAAATATATAAAGTTTTGAAACTTCACTTAGCCCTCAACCATTGGCCAGGGAACAAATGATAGATTCACGAGACCAAAGATCGCCCGTTAGGTCTACACAAGACGAATTATATCTCATATTTAACCACTACAGAGACGTCAGCGGCAAACGTCAGAACGACTAGCCGAGGAAAGGCTGTTCCAGGCGGGGTACATGAGCGCCGAACGCCCTGTGATCGCCTGGAATGGATCTCACAACCTAGATCAAATTTTCATAAATCTTTATAAATAAACCACAGATTTGAGCTTTAAACAACTACATTCTCACCTGAAAAACTCTTAAAACGACATTTTGAGACACAATGACAGTAATATATTAAAACTGTATATTAAAAAATGGTGCTTCTTATGTTGTCATTCCCCTTCTAGCACGTGCAAGTGACTATTCTCTGTCAACCAATCAACATTCTGCAGTGAGTCTAGCAGTATACTTTAAAAAATCTATATATTGTTAATTTTTAAGATTATTTTATTTATTTATTTTTCAATAAAAAAGCCGTTCTTTAATGTCATTCACCATCGTTTTGAGGTTCTTTTTTTAAAGTATCGGTTCAGGCACCGTTTAGTAAAAGACGCTGCTTGAGAATGTTGACAGAAAGACAGTTTATTTGGGTTTGAAACAGAGCCATGATGTCTTGGTTGATTAATTGATTGATTGGTTGGTTGGTTGATCGATTTGATTGGTAACTTGGTTGGGTTTTTTTCTTGATTGATTTATGATTGATTTGATTGGTTGGTTGTTTGTTTTATTGGTTGATTTTTCTTGGATGATTGGTGGTTTGTTTGTTTTTTCTACTTGGTTGGTTGTTTTTTTCTTGGGTTGATTAGTTAATTGATTTGATTGGTTGGGTAGTTGGTTGTTTTTTTATTGGTTGGTTAATTGATTCGATTGGTTGGTTGTTTTGTTATTTTCTTGGTTTATTGGTTGGTTGGTAGATTTTGATTAGTTGGTTGGGTTTTTTTCTTGGTTGATTGTTTGTTTGGTTGATTGATTCGTTAGTTTTTTTCTTGGGTTTGTTGGTTGGTTGATTGATTTGATTGGTTGGTTGTTGTTTTTTCTTGGTTTATTGATTCGATTGGTTGTTGGTTTTTTCTTGGGTTGGTTGATTAATTTGATTGGTTGGTTGGGTTTTTTTCTTGGTTTATTGGTTGATTGATTGGTTGTTTTGTTCTTGAAAGGAGTGGTTGTTTGGTTTTTGTTGTTTTTCTTGGGTTGGTTGGTTGGTTGATTTGGTTGGTTGTTTTTTTTCTCGGTTTATTGATCGGTTGATTGATTCGATTGGTTTTTTGGTTGATTGGTTGTATTGTTCTTGGATGATTGGTTAGTTTTCTACTTGGTTTGGTTGATTGATGGATTGTTTTTATTGGTTGGTTTAGTTGATTGGTTGATTAGTTGGGTGGTTATTTTCTTGGTTTGGTTTATTAGTTGGTTGGTTGTTTTCTTGGTTGGTGGGTGGTTGGTTGATTGGTTGTTGTCTTTATTGGTTTGTTGGTTGATTGGTCGTTTTTTTACTTGGTTGGTGGTTTTCTTGGTTGTTTGGTTTATTAGTTGGTTTCTTGGTTGTTTGGTTGTTTGTTTGGTTATTTTCTTGGTTTTTGGTTGGTTGTTTCCTTGGTAGTTTGATTGATTGGTTGGTTTTGTTGGTCGTTAGGTTGGTTGTTTGGTTGATATTTTAAATTGGTTGTTTGGTCTGATTGATTGGTGTAGTTGATTGGTTGGCTGTTGTTTTTTTAGTTTATTGGTTGGTTGGTAGTTTGGCTGCTTGGTTCCAGACAGTCATCACTGTACTACAGGACATTGTGACAAACGTTACAATAAACACATAATACGCTATATATACAGATGGTTTACATGAAAATATATGAATATCTTAATTAGAGCGATGTCATGTCCTTTCAGGTGGACCATGTGGTGAACGGACACGCCGCTTCCAGGCAGCTGAAAGAGCAGGCGGAGAAGAGGTGAGCATCAGTCGCTCTGATGCGTTTCTGTTCTCACTCAGTCTGATCGCTGAGCTTTTCTCTGCAGTGGGAAACACGTTTACTCCTGCCTGAACCTCCATCTGGAGCACATGTCTGGAGACGCAGCACAGCTGGAGCAGCTGACGGCCGGCCTGCACATCTGGCCTGATTTCCACGGCAACCGCTCTCCTCTGGCCGACCAGACATCACGGGGATCGGTGAGGAACGCTGTGCTTGTTACAGTGCTGATGAAAAAATATAATAGTTTTCATTGTACTGCCTTTAATTTAATTTAATTTTTTATTATTTATTAATAAAACTGATAACTGGACGTATATTTTCTGCAGAATATGTGAGTGGTGCTTACTGCGGCAAAATTTGGCACCAGGCAGTTGTTCGGATGTTGTGGGTGGTTGCTAGGGTTGTTAGTGTAGTTGGTAGGCAGGTGCTATGTTGCTGCTAGAATGAGAATATTGAGAATGAACTCCAAATTAACATTTATAGTCATGACAATCTTTTTTTTTAATTATATTTTTGGGCTTTTTTCCTTTATTTCAGAGGACAGAAATGTGGATTTAACAGGGACATTTGCTTAATGTCATGAAAATAATGTTAATAGCCCTAGAAAGTACTTTTTTCTTTACGTTCTAGAAAGAAAGATTTTCTTTACGTTTAATATAATTTCTTATTTTTAACCATTAAGAAAAAAGACACATCAGATAGTTTTAGCTTTTATAACTAATGTTTGCAGTGGTGGAGAGTTGATTGATGATGTCACTGCTGGTGTGTGCAGGTTGTGGGACTCACTTTATCACAGACACTGGATGATTTAGCTCTGCTGTATCTAGCAACTATTCAGGCCATCGCTGTAAGACACACACCACACACACACACTCTCTCTCTCACATACACACACACAAACACACTCTCACTCACACACTAACTAAGTGTTCAGTATTACAGTGTTAATGTGATTGTGTGTCTCTGTTGTATGAAGCTTGGCACCAGACACATCCTAGATGCCATGAAAGAGGCAGGATATGACATCACAACCCTCTTCCTGTGCGGGGGGCTGAGCAAGAACGCGCTGTTCGTACAGACACACGCCAACACCACGGGTCAGTGCTCACTCACACACACGCTCATATATCTGACATGACATGACCAACACCACGGGTCAATGCTCACTCACACACACACTCACTCATTTATCTGACATGGTAGAGACCTGCGCGGGACGGATTTTATCCCGTTCCTGCAGAAATATATGTTGTTTTCTCCCGCTGCCGCCCGCAACAATCAAGTTTCGTCCCGCTCCCGCCCGCAAAATCCTGCGGGTAAACGTATAAGTACTTTTTTTTTTTAAATACATTGCATATTCTGCCTGCTACTCTGTGATTTTTTTCACTTGCTCCCCTGTTGAATATAAAAAAGAAAAAAAAAGAAACGGAAAATAAACAAATGTTTTGTTTTATTTGCGTTTAATTCAATGGATGAACTTGAACAAGGAACTTAGAACAAATAAATACAGTAAAAAAAGTAAGAAATGTACATAAATAAAAATATACAATAATGATTATAGTATAGCCTAATAAATTATATTATAATAATACACCTGGATTTCTTTCATGTTCAAAAGTAGCCTATATATAGGGCCTAATACTGCTTAAGAATGCCGCCTTTGCTTTTAGCAATTCCTTCAAACATTAAACAAAAACTATCCTTATTCCTCTATAACAAAATATACCAATTTTAAATATTTAGCTAAATAAAAAAAAAACTGAATTAACTAAAACAATTTAAAAAAAACTGTATGACTACTTAATGTGCCCATGCAGGAATAGCATGTCGTTCACTGATGAGGAGTTCAGATTAATCCGTCTCTGCTCCAGTATGCGACCGCAAATACTGAAAGCCCTCTCCGATGGTGCGCTGGAAGCTGGAATGCAAAGTACATGGCGTGTGTCATTCGGTGCAGACATTTTGCCTCTGTGTGGTAGGCTTGGCTGTTCTGCGCCTATGAACCACGCGAGAGTTAGCTTCCGACCATGTGCCTGTAAATCGTTTTTATTTTAGTTATCCTTGTTGCTTGTGCATTAGATAAATAACGGTTTATGTGTTTCTAGTTATTTTATTTTGTTCTATATTTCCCACAAAAAAATGTATTTTCCCGCAACCCGCACACAATAATATCTTGCCGCCCGCACCCGCATTCACCCATCAAATATTGTCCCGCGCCGCACTCGGTTGCGCTGGGTCCCGGGGTAGTCTCGCAGAAGTGCAGGTCTCTACACTCACACACACACACACACACACACACTCAGCCGCTGTGATCGGAGCCTGTGCTTCATCTGACTGTGGCTCCATACAGGTACAAAACACACACACACACACACACTCAGCCGCTGTGATCGGAGCCTGTGCTTCATCTGACTGTGGCTCCATACAGGTTCAACACACACACACACACACACACACACACACACACACAGCCGCTGTGATCGGAGCCTGTGCTTCATCTGACTGTGGCTCAATACAGGTAAAAAACACACACACACACACACACACACACACACACACACACACACACACACACACACACACACACACACACACACACACACACACACACACACACACACACACACACACACTCAGCCGCTGTGATCGGAGCCTGTCCTTCATCTGACTGTGACTCCATACAGGTTCAACACACACACACACACACACTATGGGTGGAACGGTACACAGAAGTCACGGTTCGATACAAGTTTGGTACAATGGAGCGAAAAGCAAAACAAAAATGCAGAAGGCAATTTTTTTTTAATTGTGCATGTCTCAGGCTGTACCACCTAGTGTATTACTACATTTCTCTCTTTCTCTGTGTGAAAGTAAAGGCATATAACCAGTTTATGAGTAGTGCATTGACAATATTTATATATAATTCGTTTATTAATTAAATTAATAAAAAGAAAAAAAAGACATTGATAACATTGACATTGATGGTAATTGTACCTGAATTAATTTAAAATTAATTTGATATTTCAGTTCAATATATTTGTTTTCCTTAATTTTATTAACACTAACTTTATTCTCATCTGAATTATATAAAAAAAAATATTTCTGTATAAAATAATACTATCATTAATAAAACATTTGATTTTCTTTTTTAATCAATGTAGAATGTGTAACTAAAAACTAAACAGATTAGTGCTCTGAGGACAAGAAATGAAAACCAATGCAATATGATGAATGTCCGAAAGATGGCACTGACAGATTGTTTTTAAATGGGTTGGATAAATAGATAAGATAACAGCTGTCATGAGTCATGAATGATTTGCTGGTCAAAACGGAAAAGATATATAGTTCTGATTTTCCCCCTCCCGTTTATCTACAGCTCATATCTAGAATTCTAAAGTGAAATAAAGTAGCGCTGTAATAATGTTTTTATGAATTAACCGGAGAAAGTGAGAGAGAGCCAGAGAGAGAGAGAGAGAGAGAGAGACCTAATAGTGAGTAATTGAGTAACCTAATATTGAAGCTTGTTGGTTTAATTAATTGTAACTGACTGGGAAACCGTAATTTTCCTAAACTTGCGATCTTAAAGGGGGGTTAAATGCTTTTTCATGCATAGTGAGTTTTTTACACTGTTAAAGAGTTGGATTCCCATGCCAAACATGGACAAAGTTTCAAAAATTAAGTTGTAGGTTTGATGGAGTATTTCTGTGCCACAAATACTCTTAAGTTTAAGAAAGTTTTTTTCGAGTATGGGCGTGTGTGACGTCAGATGCGCCGGAATTTCCTTATACGGGTCCTAAAGGCACTTCTCCCGGAAGGGCGCGCGCGCACCTGTAGCCTAGAGCGAGAGAGTGAAGGCAGTATGCCCATCAAAGCGCTGTGCTCGGCTTTTGCAGATCGTCTAATGCTTAAGGATGGAGCAGTCTTGATAAAGGTTCACGGTCGTGCGTTGGAACCGCAGGCGGTGAGTAAAACTGCTTCAAATGTCATGTGTTGTTAACTATCGGTGTGTAAGCGCAGCAAGTAAACAACATGATCACGTATAGTTAATGTATCTATGGAGCATGCGATGTATGGTGTGTGTGTGTGTGTGTGTGTGTGTGTGTGTGTGTGTGTGTGTGTGTGTTTAAATACATTTGTTTAGCTGGCCACTGTAGGTGTCTTGTTGTTTATTGTAAAACCAAATCATGTCCTCATAAACCACGAGTAAACACACACAAATGTTGTAAAACTCGCGCATGACACGGTGTTCTAAAAACACCAAGTTCAAATAATTTCTACTTTTAAAAAACTCTCGAGACCTTGCGTTTTTCCCCCATTTCACTGCCCATCTCACGGGATCTGATTCGGGATCAAAAATGTATGGCTGAATCTGATTGTTAGCCATGGTTTGTTTTGGGATGTCACAGCTTCCAGACGCTCTCAACACAAATGCTTTGCGCGCTCGTGATTATTTAGCTCCGCCCACACCCGCTCAGTTTTTTCCGGAAAGACTCGGTACAGCCTATCTTTCTTTTATAAATATAATAAAACTAAAGACTTTTTGGAGATATGAAGGATGCAATACTACTCTATAGGGACTCAAGATTAACATGAGATTGACTGAAACTGAGTGTTTCACCCCCCCTTTAAAGAGGCCGGCGGGTCCTCTAAAGGCCTCATTATGCTTCTGCGTCAACTCCACGGCGTAACTACGCCCTCACTCCTACGGCGTCATGGCCGTTTTATGGTTCTGCGTCAGGTTGCGTTGCATCGTGGTGCATCTGACCAATCAGAGCGGAGGGGTCGGAGAGGGGTTCGTGGCAACGCAGAGGGGTCTGCGGGGGTACGCCGCCGATTTGACGTAGAAGCATAAAACAGGCCTAACTCTTGTGGGTCGCCACCACTCGCCATACTCGTCCTTAGTGCTGCTGTCTGTGACTCACTCACTGGACAGTCGTCGACCTGACAAAAAACTGCCTAAGGCGCGGGGCTACAGATTATGTGTCCCTAAAGAACCCGCGTATGTAACAGTAGTTCCGCATTACATTAATTAATTTGCATTTATTTGTATACAGTGTATTCTCCGTGTAAATTCATGCACCAAACTTCTTGTCTCTCTTCTCAGGAAGCAATGATGAAGATGAGCAGAATCGGGCATGTCGTCAGACCAAACCCTGCTCTAGAAAGGTGCCATCCAATGATGTTTCTCGTAATAAAGCATTAATCCACATAGCAGAGATTTAATACAGTCATAGATCAGGATTCATGTCTCCTGCATGAGTAATGAATGATTATTGGTCTCTGTGTGTAAAGCTTTTACAGAAGGAAGTACGCTGTGTTTCTACGTCTTTATGATCATCAGAAGGAGTGTGTGGCGCTGATGGAGGATGATGGAGTTTGACACACAGACGGCCAGATTAAACACTAGAAGAGTCTGCTTCAAATGACCAAAAACACTAGATTTGTATTCATCTTAACATTATAAGTGTTCAGCCTTTTACACAAATGAGCAGGAGTGAGGAAAATATCACCAGATGAAACCACTTTATAAACAAGTGTTCGACCATAACTAGAATCAGTGTTGTAATATGCATTTCAGAGCAATAAAAGGCTTTTAAAAAATATATACTTTTGCAATATTTATTCTTTTGTGTGTGTGTGTTTGTGTGTGTGTGTGTGTGTGTGTGTGTGTGTGTGTGTGTGTGTGTGTGTGTGTGTGTGTGTGTGTGTGTGTGTGTGTGTGTGTGTGTGTGTGTGTGTGTGTGTGTGTGTGAGAGGGGTTGTGTGTTGTCTTTTTAACTTTAGGATAGGGTTCCTCGCAGGAGAATGATCATATATGGGGATCTGAGGCATCTAAACGATTGAACAGCCCTGCTCTAGTAGAAAGGAGTCACTTGCGCTTCAGCCTAGTTAGTGCTCACAGAAAAGGACACAAAAATCTGAGGAAAAGGACCCAAGGTCTAGCTAGGACCAAGGAGCAGGACCGGAGCACAGAACGTTTTAATATTTTTATTAGTATAGAATGACTAATGTTTCGACCAGGGTGCGAACTACGGGGGAGCTAGGGGGAGCTCGGCTCCCCTTAATAAGACATGGGCTCCCCTGAAAACGTGATTCATGAAATTTTGGGGGGGTCTCAAAAAATATTGACAATGTTTCATTTTTACGTGCAATTTCAGTTTTGTGTAATGTGATCATCGTGGAGAATTATGTCTAAAATAGCAAAATATCATTCATTCATGCATGTATGATGGCGATTCAAACCTAATTCACTTCAATAAAGATAACTGTACATGCTATTCATGAGCATCAAGGTGTGGTGGCGCTGCGGTGCAAATTCCAATCATGGTTAGTAGGCTACATGTTAACTCATGTTAAAAAATATAAACTGTGGAGGCCATTGATCTGCGCGCGAAGCCCTTGAAATCCATTTCTTGTTAAGGTAAGGCATGTTATTCCCAATTATGTTGTGGCTGGGTTGTTATAGGTCTGCGTGACTCTCGATTTCTTAGGCCAAATAGAACGGAGGAATTATGGTATTCTGTAGCCTGACGAGTAATTTAACCCTTGTTCAAGTCAAAGACAGACTATGTAGCTATAGACTATTTGGGGATGGCAGTTTGCTGTTTGACTTATCAATTTGTGTCGATAAAGTATAATAGGGTGAATCATGTATATAGTGCTTGCATAGTGCATATATTTGTAGCTGTTATGTATCTTTGGAAGTCCTTGAAATTAATAGGTTTCAAAACGCAGCGCAGCGTTCCGCGTCCTGTCTAAAAGGTGCTTCAGTCCTCGGCGCACGCAAGTGCAGTGATTTAAAAGCTTACTTCACCAGCAATGCTGCATACTTCTAGACTCAGACGGTAAGTAGGAAGGTAAGAATTCTTCTCAGTACAAGAAACTTTCGTCAGTGCACAGTAGTGGGAGACGGTGGTTTAAAAGCTTACTTCATCAGCCATGCTGCATACTTCTAGACTCAGACAGTAAGTAGGAAGGTAAGGATTCTTCTCAGTATAAGATACTTTCAGCAGTGCACAGTAGTGAAACAGTGACTTAAAAGCTTTCTTCACCAGCGATGCTGCATATTTCTAGACTCAGACCGTAAGTAGGAAGATAAAGATTTTTCTCAGTATAGAACACTTTTGGCCTGCTACTGACACTGCTGGGCCATCTAAGCAAGGTATGCATTGTTTGAAATATAGGCTAATTATAAGTGAAATATAATAACTAAGTGTTGGGCCATTGTTTAGAAAGGCCATGGACTAAGACATGCCTAACATCCCAATCACAACTGCCAATCACTTTAAAAACAAATGTTGTCAATATAATATTATACTTTGTGAATAAACATTTTATATGTCTACATATGATTACCCAATCTACAGCCAAGACATCATTTTGTTTTTTTGTAATTGTTGTATTTCTATAATGCACTTTATCTTTCTCTGCACACTGAGCATTAATATTCATAACATAACTTTGTTTAGGAAGGTTTCCAAATGAACCAGTAGACTACTTTCACGGTAGGCTACTATTTTTCCAATATATTTGTCTGAAAGTATGTTTTATCTTCTCTTTTAAAAGGCAGACAGAGGGAATTGGATGAGGCTCTTCTGAACATGGTGGTGAAGGATCTGCAGCCCTTCACCATCGTGGAGGATGAGGGTTTCAGGGCCTTTGTGAACAAGCTTGATCCAAGCTATGTCCTCCCATCCCGGAAGGTGCTTAAAACAATGGTCAGCGAAAGGTACAACACAACCAAGGAGAAGACAATGGAGGACCTACAAAAGGGGGAATTTGTTAGCCTTACGGCTGACATGTGGTCTTCCATTAATATGGATGGATATCTTGGTGTAACATGCCATTACATAACACCAGAGGCAACAATGGCAACTGTTTTACTGGGTGTAAGGAGGTTTTACCAAACCCACACAGCCCAGCATCTCATGGAGGCTAAAGCCTTGCTAATGGCTGAGTGGGGAATAACCTCCAAAGTTCACTGCATGGTGACTGACAATGCATCCAACATGATCCTAAGTGCCCAGCTACTCAACCTTCGCCATGTCCCATGTTTTGCTCATAATTTGAATTTGATAGTGAAAAAGGCCCTGGATCAAACCCCAGTCATCAATGAAATTCGCCAGAAAGCCAGAAAGATAGTGGGGTTGTTCAGATCCAGCTGCAAAGCAAAGGACAAGCTTGTGGAGATGCAGAGCTTGATGGGCAGACCAAGTCTGAAAATGATACAGGAGGTTGAAACGAGATGGAACAGCACATTCGACATGCTACAACGCTTGTATAAGCAACGTGAGCCAGTGGGTGCTGCACTTGCCAATTTAAACAGTGATACTGCTCCCCTGACAAGTCTTGAGTATGACATTATTCAACAGTCATTGACACTTCTTCAACCATTCAAACTAGCAACAACAGAGATGTCAGAGGAACAGAGAGTGTCTGCTTCAAAGCTCATACCATTGTACAGGATGTTGCAGCACAAGCTTGCACAGAAAAAAGGAAATGCAACGCAGGAATCAACTGTACAATTAGGTAGGACACTATGACCATACGTGTAATTGGCCATAACTCTCATATTGTTGTCATTATTTTAATTAATATGGTTTTCTCTTGTGTTGGCTCATAGGCTCACATCTACAAGAAGGTCTGCACTCCAGATGTGGAGGGTATGAGGCTTTTAGAGCCTTGGCACTGGCTACACTGCTGGACCCAAGGTCTAAAAATGTGGCTTTTGGAAATCCTGCCAAAGCCCTGGATGCTGAAAAGCACATCACACTGGAATGTGCTTCACTGATGCGTTCAAACACAACTCCTGGTGAGTTTCAGTCTATGTTATCTTATGTAATGTGATTCATGAAATTTATACTTCATATGTGTTGTCAGTTTATGATTTGTTACTAATTGCCGTTTTCTTTTAATTCAGAACAACAAATGTCAACATCAGGCCCATCATCATCAACACCAGTTGAAACACAAGACAGTTTATGGGAACATTTTGACAATCGTATTCGTGAGACCCAGATGATACACAATCCTACAGCTGATGCCACAGTGGAAGTGAAAAAATACCTCAGCGATGCGTTTTTGCCCAGAACTCATGATCCTCTACCTTACTGGAAAGAGAGAGCAGTAATCTTTCCTCATTTGTATGTCCTAGCTAAAAAATATCTTTGTATGCCAGCAACAAGTGTCCCTTGTGAGAGAATTTTTTCAAAGGCTGGAGAAATTATCTGTAAAAAAAGAAGTAGGCTGAGTCCTTCAACAGCAGAGAAATTAATATTTTTGAATAAAAATCTATAAGAAAGGGAGACATTGTGGCTTGATTTATTTTTATTAATATTCATTTTTCATGACCAAAATCACATTATGCAATGTGAAGAGACTACAGGTTACAAGCTTCATATATTACAAAAATACAATAATAAAAAAAAAAAACCAACACATTTTTTTATTAGCTCTTTGTAAAGGTTGTTTCAGATCAACACCTGCAAGTGACCACTAGGTGTCACCGTGGAGACGGGTTTCGGATTGATTCGAAGCCTCGAAACAAAATGGCACATTTGCTTCGACTGTTTCATTGCTTCACGAAGCCTCGATCTGCCCATCACTAGATGACGGCCACTCATCTGACTTCACAAGGGCCCAGTGCTCAGGTCTTATACCTTTTTCTTATCGTTAAGTGTCCAATTAGCGCTCATACAGTTATCTTTTTCTACTTGCTCCTCCTTGACCTGTCACCATGATTAAAAACACCTGCATCGTTATTTTATTTTTTAATTGAGGCAACCTTCTTTGCGCATGCGTATCTTTTAAAAATGGCTTTATACATGATTTTCAGGTACTTTTCCATGCCCTTTCACCCAGTTTCTTCTCCTGTCCTTACCTAACCTGCCTTTTGGCCTAGTTTTCTGTTCATCTCCTCCCCACAGGCCTAGTTTTCTGTTCATCTCATATCCTTAGGCCTGGTTTTCTCCAGCATTACAGCATTTTATATTCAGACCCATGTATGAGACAAATGAAATTCCCCAACACATCCCCCCTTTGGGACTCTCTCTAGTCCCACCTTCAAACCGTTCTTACCCAGGGTGTGTCCTCATGAATAGATCTCTTTCTGTATTACCTATCAAAAATGGCCGATCTAGACCATCCAACTTTATCAATAAACCTTCATCATAAGGGTACACTCTGGAGGAATAGTAAAACATCTCCACCCCCAATTGGCTACGGTGGAGTAAAAGATCTCACCTTCCTATCACATCATCAGTTTAAGGGGATTCATTACTTCAGGTTATCAAACATTCAATAACACAATCACAGTGTATGAACTTGAATTCCAGCAGCTGTCCCACGTTGCCAGAGGAACTGAGCAGGCGCTTCCGGTGGCCTGGAGTGCTATCTGGGTTGCTCCATCGTTGCCAGAGGTGCCCCAGTCCAGCCAGGGGCGCTATCTGGTGTTAGAGCAGACAGCGGGTTTTTAAACCACCAGTTGAGTCAGCTCGTGTTTCTTCAACAGACGATGACCGCGCTTGCAAATAATTCCTCTTTTGCACTTATAACTATATACATGTTCCAATGGTCTAATGCATGTAAGTTCTAAATTTCTTGACTTGTTACAGGAATATATTTAAAGTGTAAATAGTAACACTCTAACTAACTTCCTACTCTACCCATGCTCTAATTGTTCTAACTAGTTTTATCCCCGAATCAAAATACACAGTGGGGCTATCTCCCTATCTTGTCAAAAACAGAGTAAAAATATTATCAAAATCAAAAGTAATAAGGTACCCTTATTCCTTGCTTCTTCATCCAACCTCTCAAAGGAAGTCATCCAGTTCGTCCAAGCCTGGGCCAATTGGATATACTCCTGAGTTGGTGCATCCAATGTCAATGCCTGATGGTTTCACTGACACATTGATCATTTGTTTTGCAGCTGCACTAGCCAGCATGGATCTGAGAAAAGGCACAACACAGCAGAACAGCAAAAAGAAAACACCAATAGTCACTGCTATTATTATTCCCACCTTAATAAGGGGCAGTCATGGCCTAATGGTAACAGAGTTGGACTGCCCCAAAGGTTGCTGGTTCGATTCCAGTACCGGCAGGAATATGACTGAGGTGTCCTTGAGCAAGGCACCTAACCCCCAATCGCACCCCGGGTGCCACTCAAGGCTGCCTGCTGCTCCGGGTGTGTGTATTCACGTTTGCAGTGTGTGTGTGTTCACTACTCACTACTCTGCTCCTAATGTGTGTGCACTTACTTGGATGGGTTAAATGCAGGGGTAAAATTCCAAGTATGGTTTACCATACTTGGCCATCACGTGTCACTTTCACTTTCACTTCAATAAGCCATTCTTTCCATGATCCAAATATGGAATCAAACCAGTATCCCAAATTTCTGTCTCTCTCCGTATTCGCAGAAACCTCTTGTCTTAGGGCCTTCAACTTCTTCACAGCCTTAGTAAATGATCCATCTGGGACTGTGTTATTTGGGATGAAGGTACAACAATCAGATCCAAACATTAGACATACTTAGACATCCTTTTTCTGCCAGTAACCAGTTCAGGGCTTGTATGTTTTGCCATGTCATTCTGCTAGTGTATTTAAGTTGGTGACCTAAGGCAACAAGTGCTTGATCTGTATTATAATATATGCTGATTGTAATATATGTAATTAATCCATTCCATATTCGTATTTGGCGTTATCCATACAAATATTGATTCAAGTCCTGCTGCTGCCTTGTCTCTAGCTTTAAACTCATGTGGTATCCCTCTTGGCTGTAACCTGTCTATGATAACCAACATGTATCTTTTTACTCTTACAATGGGGTGGGGGCTATCATGTGGCCTTCATGTGATCTCCATATGTTGTTTGCATCTCTTGTCGCCCCCCTTTGCTGCCATAAATATATTTCAGGTGGTGTTGCTCTGGACTGCATTTGGGCAATACTTTCTACTGTGGGGAGAGGCTGGATCAGGACTTAGGGTGCCATTACAGCTAATTGGCATCCAGAGGCTTGTTTTCCATGCATATCAGCTGCAATGTTGCCTTTGATGACAAAGTCATTTTCTTTCTTATGGGCCTGGCATTTAATTATGGCCAATTTTGTAGGAAACATCATAGCTGTAATCAATTTAGTAATTTGGTCTCCATGTTGAATTGGGGTTCCATCACTCTTTTTAAATCCTCTTTGCTTCCACATCGCACCAAATAAGTGACATACGCCGTGGGCATATGCAGAATCAGTATAAATGTTGGCTGCTTTGTTTTTAGCCAATATGCAAGCTTCAGTTAGTGCTTTTAGTTTAGCCAATTGTGCTGAGCAAGGTTGCTCACAATGTTGACTTATCACAGGGGTAAAATATGCAGAATCAGTATAAATGTTGGCTGCTTTGTTTTTAGCCAATATGCAAGCTTCAGTAAGTGCTTTTAGTTTAGCCAATTGTGCTGAGCAAGGTTGCTCACAATGTTGACTTATCACAGGGGTAAAATTGTCTCCATCTTTTTTTACAACAGCAAAGCCAGCATGGTTACCTAAGTGGTCTCTAAAACATGAGCCATCCACAAAATAATCTACGTCTGGATCAACAATTGGTGTTGATTCCAAATCTGGTCTCAGACGAGTAAAAGCTAGAGAGACAGAAACACACTCACTAGGTGTTCCTTCCCCCTCCAGCGGGACAAAATTAGCTGGATTTGTTGTGGTAAATCGCCATCTCTGAGATAAGTTCGTCCATTCTAGACTTCAGTTCGCTTTTCTCTACTGTCTCAACTATCAATTTTGGAATCCCTACCATTTTGGTTGTGCAGATGATTTTGAGATATGTCATATATTTTGTTTGAAAAATGAAAGGGTTATCAGTGGCTTACCAAAGCTTTCCTTCTACCTTTAACATCATTGGGCCTAGATCTTGTGCTTGACTCCCCTCATTTATAAATAATGTAACATGTGGTACTGAATCATCTACTCTAAACAAAGTATTAGTGAATTCACAGTGTTCAATTTGTAACGCTGCTCCCTCTGGTCCTACAATTATGTAATTTGAAGTCAGACACACAGTCTGTCCTTTAGTTCCTCCTAACCACTCTTTTTCCATTTTTGGATCTCTAAGGGGATCATATCTCATTGTACAATGGAATTCGGTTTCTGGGGAAACTGGTTTCTGAAGTTGCTCTTTTATATACTGTATCTTCCCCATTTTTCAAGTGTGTCCCCTACTACCCAATCTATATTCCCTATCCAAAATATTTTTGTCTATTGTTCTTGTTGCTCAGCTCCACCCATTACTAACATCTGTTTTATACCTGTATTTTTTATATATATATCCCTTCAGGAGAGCACCATATCTGTAAGTTCAATTTGCATATAGCATCCCTACCCAACAAGTTGACTGGCGTTTGGTCAGACACTAGTATTGGAATCTTTATTTCAGAGTCTTTGACTTTTATGCTGACAGGGGCTGTCATTGGAATTAGCTGTGTCAGTCCCGAAAATCCCACTGTGTTGACGTATTTTCCAGACCTGGGTAGGTGAGAGGCATAATTTTGGCTCAACCATGTGAATGTTGCCCCTGTGTCAAGCATAATGGGTATTATCTTGTCCTCTATTTTAACCCGCAGCATAGGTTCTTGGTCAGCATTGGCAGCTGACTCCTCCCCGTAGGATTCTCTGGGCACCCCTAGTAACCTTGGTCTGGGCCACGCCATGGGTTGACTGGCCCTGATACTTGGTGTTGCTGATTCAAGGATCTCTGCTGCCAAGGTTGTTGCATCTGGCCTTGCATCTCATCTTGTGGCCATGGGTTCACTGGGCAATTTCTCTTGGTGTGTCCAGGTTTATCCATGTTCCTCTGTTGGTTGCTGTATGTCCTTCCTCTTCCTCTTCCTCTTCCCCTTCCTGGTGCTGACATTGCTCTGTTTCTGTTGTCTTGTTGTTCAGGAAGATAGATCACGATAGGTGCATTCGGTTGTTATGGGTTTTCCCACGTTGACTGGCACATTCTGACCCATGTTGACTGGAGCTTGCTGTATGACTTGTGGCGCTTGACTTGGTATGTTCACAGCAGCCATCACTGCAGACTGATCTTCAACTTCCTTTACTGCAGCCTGTACTTTCTTCTTCTTGTTAATCAGTTCATCCAGTTGTAGCTGAGTCAATTTTCTTTGAAAATCTCTTTCTTGATTCTTCAGCTTTAGTTTATTCTTCCTGTACTGTTCCACTGCGTGAGCCACATGGTCACTGAACTCCTTTGATGTCTTTGAGGCCAACCCGACCACATCCTCCAGCTTGGCTTTTACAGAGGGAGGCATGGCGTCAATTATGGAGGATCTGAACAGTGCTGTTATTACTGGATCCCGTTCAGGGTATCTCTCCAGCTCTTGCTTCCACTTTCTTGACTGTCTTTGAACATAGGTGACTGGATTTTCCTCATCTCCTATTGGTTCCCCTTTCAGCATTTTCGGATACATCTGAGTTTGATAATGTTCTCGAAGAGCCCGCCATAGTGCAGCTCTATGCCTGTCCAATGGTGTGGCATCCATCCTGGTCGAATTGACTGCAGCTCCAAGTCCAGAGGCTTTAAGGATTTCATTAGTCTTTGCACCTCCAACGCTCTTTGCCAGCAGGGCCTTGACATCTCCAATGGCTAGTATCTTTCCCATTGTCTCTTCTTCCAGCAGTCTGATCCATTTGCCAGCCCCTTCATGTAGGTCAGGGAGGCGGGCTATCAGTCCCTCCAGATCTTGTCCTGCCCATGGCACGTACTGTCCTTGATGTCCTTTGATCAGGATGGGGCATTGTAAGGGATCTTCTTCCAGTTGTTCCTCTTCATCTTTATATGGACTCAGTTTGCGTGCTGGTATCTCTCTCAAATTGTCTCCTCTCCTCCAGTGTGGTTCGCTTGGGGGTGCTTCTTCTAAAAGGAGGGTTCCAGACACGTGCTTGTATTCCCTGTGTGGGCTGGCTGAATTAGATCTTCGTCTTTGATGTTCCCGAAGTCTCTGTTGGTCCCTTTCTATGGAGTCTCTTAGGAGTCTTCGCATGGCTTCAACTTCTTGGTCGATCTGTTCTTTAGTTATCCGTATATCTCGTTCTATTTCTTCCCGGTCAAGTCTGGCTCGTTGTCTGTCAACCTCCACCTTCTTCCCCGTCTTTCCTCTGAGTTCCTGCAAAGCTTGACTTGCATGGAAATACGGGTTAGACAATGCAGGGCTTCCATGAGCGTCAATCAGGTGTTTGAGGTCTAAGGCACTTCCCTGACTCCCCTCACGGCTCACAGCATCCCATCTTGATAAAATTAGAGGGTCACTCATGTCTGCTCCTCTACAGTCCTGATTCACCTTTATTTCTTCTTCCTTCTCATTTTCAAAATTCACTTTGCCTTTTATAGCCACTGTTCCAGTCACTAGTGGGAGCTGTTTACCAGTCAAGTCATAGGATGGTGCATATGGGGTTGGGGTCTCTATTATGCTTTCTTTTTTCCCTACTCTCTTTCTAAGTTCTTTTATCAATTGTGCTCCCTTTTCTTTAAATAAATGTAATACCTCTTGTTCTTTTCCCCGTTTCTCATCTCTTTTGTTGCTCTTATTATGGGCTTTGTGATTTTTTATCAGATTTTTTATCATCGTACCAAGGAGCTGTAGGCAGACTGCCATGCCGAATGACCTCTGTTCTGTTGTTTGTGGAATTTACAACCTGTCACACTGCTTGCAGAGCAGATTATGGGAACAGAGCCATCTTCTAAAAAGCACATGCGCCTCATCAATAGGTTTCTGTAGTGTAGTGGTCATCACGTTTGCCTAACACGTGAAAGGTCCTCGGTTCGAAACCGAGCAGATACAGTGGTTGGATTCCGACAGAAAATGTAAACTGTTTGCCACTCTAGGTGGGTGCAGCGATCATTTCCTTTATATGCTTTTTTATAAGCGTGCACCTAAAGATTTATGTCTGCCATCTGAAGACGTGTTTCCGTGGTGTAGTGGTTATCACATTCGCCTCACACGCGAAAGGTCACCAGTTCGAAACTGGGTGGAAACTGTGGGTGGTTTTTGCAAAAATTTCATATGCGATTTTCTGTTGAGCAGGTCAGTACACTTGCAGGGATGCAGGCACATTTTCTGTCAAAATAAAACAAATGACCGTTGAGGTTTCCTGTACAGTAATAAAAAATGTTTGGTCTGCCAACAAAATTAGCAGCTTTTTGCCATGTTTAAAACACTGGGCAGTCTATAGTTTCAGTCGCTTTTGAACAAGCGTATCCTAGAAGAGGTGGGACTGACGTCCAAATCAAGTTTCCGTAGTGTAGTGGTTATCACGTTCGCTTTACACGCGACAGGTCCTCAGTTCAAAACTGGGTGGAAACAAGTGGAGGCATGTTAAATATAAATGCTGCAATTCGCTACAAAACCCTTACTTTTGAGACAGGTGAAGGCCATCGTACCAAGGAGCTGTAGGCAGATTGCCATGCTGAATAACCTCTGTTCTGTTGTTTGTGGAATTTACAAACTGTCACACTGCTTGCAGAGCAGATTATGGGAAGGAGGGATCTTCTAAAAAGCACATTCTCCATCAGTAGGTTTCTGTAGTGTAGTGTTCATCACGTTCGCCTAACACGAGAAAGGTCCTCGGTTCGAAACCGAGCAGAAACAGTGGTTGGATTCTGACAGAAAATGAAAAACTGTTTGCCACGCTAGGTGGGTGCAGCGATCATTTCCTTTATATGCTTTTTAATAAGCGTGCACCTAAAGATTTATGTCTGCAACCTGAAGACGTGTTTCAGTAGTGTAGTGGTTATCACGTTCGCCTCACACGCGAAAGGTCCCCAATTCGAAACTGGGCGGAAACTGTGGGTGGTTTTTGCAAAAATTTCATATGCGATTTTCTGTTGAGCAGGTCAGTACACTTGCAGGGATGTTTGTGGTTTAATCTCTTAGAAAAGGACAAAAATAAAACAAATGACCATTGAGGTTTCCTGTACAGTAATATAAGATGTTCAGTCTGCCAACAAAATTAGCAGCTTTTTGCCATGTTAAAAACACTGGGCAGTCTATAGTTTCAGTCGCTTTTGAACAAGCGTACCCTAGAAGCGGTGGGACTGACGTCCAAATCAAGTTTCCATAATGTAGTGGTTATGACGTTTGCTTTACACGCGAAAGGTCCTCAGTTCAAAACTGGGCGGAAAACAAGTGGAGGCATTTTAAATTTACTGCTCCAATTCGCTACAAAACCCATGCTTTTGAGACAGGTGAAGGCCATCGTACCAAGGAGCTGTAGGCAGACTGCCATGCCGAATGACATCTGTTCTGTTGTTTGTGGAATTCACAGACTGTCACACTGCTTGCAGAGCAGATTATGGGAAGGAGCCATCTTCTAAAAAGCACATGCCATGATATCACGTTCGCTTTACACGCGACAGGTCCTCAGTTCAAAACTGGGTGGAAACAAGTGGAGGCATGTTAAATATAAATGCTGCAATTCGCTACAAAACCCTTACTTTTGAGACAGGTGGAGGCCATCGTACCAAGGAGCTGTAGGGAGATTGCCATGCCGAATAACCTCTGTTCTGTTGTTTGTGGAATTTATAAACTGTCACACTGCTTGCAGAGCAGATTATGGGAAGGAGGCATTTTCTAAAAAGCACATAAACCATCAATAGGTTTCTGTAGTGTAGTGGTCATCACGTTCGCCTAACACGCGAAAGGTCCTTGGTTCGAAACAGTGGTTGGATTCTGACAGAAAATTTAAACCGTTTGCCACGCTAAGTGGGTGCACCGCTCATTTCCTTTATATGCTTTTTAATAAGCGTGCACCTAAAGATTTATGTCTGCAACCTGAAGACGTGTTTGTAGTGTAGTGGTTATCACGTTCGCCTCACACGCGAAAAGTCGCTTCGCTAGAAGAGGTGGGAATGAGATCCAAACCAAGTTTCCGTAGTGTAGTGGTTATCACGTTCGCTTTACATGCAAAAGGTCCTCAGTTCAAAATTGGGTGGAAACAAGTGGAGGCATGTTAAATATAAATGCTGCAATTCGCTACAAAACCCTTACTTTTAAGACAGGTGAAGGCCATCGTACCAAGGAGCTGTAGGCAGACTGCCATGCCCAATGACACTAGGTGTGTGCCGAATGACCTCTGTTCTGTTGTTTGTGAAATTTACAGACTGTCACACTGCTTGCAGGGCAGATTATGGGAAGGAGCCATCTTCTAAAAAGCACAACCGTCTCAACAATAGGTTTCTGTAGTGTAGTGGTCATCACATTCGCCTAACACGCGAAAGGTCCTTGGTTCGAAACCGAGCAGAAACAGTATAACAGAATAATATAATTACCTGCATCTAAAAGAAACTCCTCAGATGTTTTTTCCTTCACTGTCACAGCACTCGGAGTAGAAAAACATTGAAAAATGAAAGTCTGGGGGGTGGCCTCTGGTTCAGCAGCAAGAGCGGTCTCAGCAGAAGAGGAATCCTCTAAGCATTTCTGAAATTCAGCAAAATTAGTGTAATATGCGAGCGAGAATTATAAAGTACTTGTTTTTTAAGAAAAAGTCTGTTATCAAAGAACTTTAAAGGCTTACCTGAGATGGAAATGAGAACTGAGTGCCAGATGAAGACGCTTCTTGCATCCCTAGGTCTGTCTTCCTGCTTTTGTGTTTGTCAAAGTCAAGAGGCACAGGTCGACAGCCTGGCTCCACATATTGTAGGCCAAACCTCTCTATTGTGTCCCAGCTGGAGATGTGGAAGGCTGGATATTTGGGTTGCCCAGTCACTCTTATAGATGCCCTGTTTAACTCCAACATCAAAACAGGGTCAAACACTCCAGGTAAGACAAGCCCAGGCTGTTTCAGGTCCACCTGCCGCTGATAATTCCAGCGTGCGACACCAGTCATACCCTGCGCCTGGAACAGCTCAGGAGAGACCCGATTACCCGTTACCCACTGAGCCTGGTGGAAATGAAACCCCTCTTGCTGTGAAGTGCCTCTGACAGGGATCCAGATGGCCATAGCAGCTCCTTCACCCTTGACATGATTCAGTTGTAGCGTTCCACCATGTCTGTAGAGGATTCCTTCCTCCACCTCAGGGTCACTCAGGCAGCCTCTAAGGATGTGGATACGCTGAATCCACCACAATTTTAGCATTGAGGGTTTAAAAAGGAAGATGTTGTTGGGATCCTTTGCAAGATGGAAATGGTGAAGTACTTCTTCCACTCTTTGGACCAGCTCTCTAGGATGTGGCACTTTTGTCCTGCAGTGCGCTCTGATGTGCTGCTTTGTGGGATTAGCAGGCTCAGTTCCACAGAACTTGTATGCGTTCCTCAGTTTCTCCAGGTCACTCTGATCTACTACAGAGAAGGCAGAAGAGAGGAACTGGCAGAACGAGCTATACAGAGGATGGTGCTCCGAAACACATTCCCTGGTGAATCGCCGCATACAGTTAAACAAGTCTAGTTTAACCACCATGTCCTCATTGTACTTCTGGCAAGCGGCATTTACATTCTTGAGGTTTCCTGATGTAACCTCTGCCACAGTAGCTTCAGTGGTCCTCCAAGCTTCCCACTGCTGGTGCTCATACTGTCCTGGGTCCATCACTCTGAAAGCAGCACAGCAGTCCCTAAGTACATAAAAGGGAAATACATTTTAATGTATTCATTACCTTTGCTTACACATCTTGATGTGATGTGTGATGAGATGTGATTATTCTTACCTGTCCACCCACTGGTACTTGGCCTTGGGTATGGAAAGCTCCACACCGAGGCAGCCATCTGCGGCGCCATCTTGGTTATAGAACAAGATTTATCTGACGCTTTTATCCAAAGCGACTTACAATTGCTATATTTCGCACGCCTCTGTAGCAACTAGGGGTTAAGTGTCTTGCTCAGGGACACATTGGTGTCTCGCAGTGGATTCGAACCCCGGTCTCTCACACCAAAGGCATGTGTATTATCCACTGCGACATCACCACCCCTATATGCCAGCAGCACTGTAGCGATTGGCCATCCCACAGTACATTGACGTCAAGGATTGCTCACTCTCAGACTGCAGCATCACCCAGGACAGGATCATCCAGTTCTCGTTCATCACAGCGTAGGATGACATTGTGCCAGATGAGAGGGTCACTTTTTTAGCATCTTTGCGTGTGTGATCTGATCTGAACACCTGTCCAAAAGTTCCTTGAAGGAGCTGAGTGAGAGCTGCCTCTTGCCGGTGATATTCCTGAAGCAGGCACTCCACCAGATAATGTGCAGACACAGACACCCCATGCCACCCATCAGTATCTTCGTAACCCCCAAACGAAGCAGGTGTGTCATCCTTCCTCAATGCTCCTGTGATGGTTTCCTGGCCATACAGCCCTGCGTCAGCATCCCTGACGTTCTGCACAATGAGAAGGTATGCCAGGTGGGCTCTTTCAAACTTAAGGCGAAGCACCTCAGACAGCTGGTTGGCCATGTCATTAGGGGATTTTCCAGAGCGCCTCAGTTCATCCATCACAGTTTTACAGATTGCCTTCTTATGGGTGAGGAAGGTTGGCAAGATGTTTCTGAATCGCTGTGGTAGCATGTCCACCCACTGAGGTTTATCAGCGAACCAGTATTTTTTACATGCCTTACAGCACAGACGTGAAGCAAGGATGTAATATTGCCCACTAGTGCCAAGGATCACTCGGGGTCTTCCCACACCTGAGGACACAACATGAGGATTTGGACAGCTGTAGAGACAGGGCAGGATGTAGTTGTTTCTAAGCCTTTCATTTATACTGTGCTCAGGTTTCCAAATGAAAAAGGGATGGAGCTGGAAGTACTTTGGTGACGGAAGGCCCATGTTTGTCTCTATAAGCTCAGGCTGAGGTGGATAGCGCCACAAAGAGACCATATTCATTAGGTGTCTTACTGGGTGTGATCCTGGCCAGAGCCCCATGGACTCCATCTCTGTTTTCATCCAAATTCTTTGATGAAGAGAGCAGTTCCAGTGGCTAATATCTTGCAAGTAGCTAGTAACAGGTGCTTCCGTCTGTGCAGACGTCATTAATGCAGGAGCTGTAGGTGCTGATTGTGCTGCAGGAGGTGGTACAGAGCCAACAGTCTGTGAAGAACGTCTACACACAGGAGCTGGTGGATTGGGAGAACTAGAGACTGCATGTGATAGTGGTGAAAGCTGTGTCAGAACTGCACGGAACACAAAGCAAAGGAAATAAATGCATATATATATATGCGTGTATAACACATTTAATGCTCGTGTGTTTAACTGTCTTTACTTTTTTTGTTCAAGTAGCTGGGAACAGGGGTTTCAGTCAGTGCAGACGGCATTGGTGCAGGTGGAGGTGCTGATTGTGCTGCTTGAGGTGGTATAAAGCCTTCACCCTGTGAAGAAGGCTTACACACAGGAGCTGATGTTGATGGAGGTTGCGGCAGAGCTGCAAGGAAAAGCACAGGGAGGAAATTAAAAACATATTAAAACACTGAATGTACATGATATGTATTTGATTGTCTTGACTACATTAAATGACTAATCGTTATTTATTATTTTATTCAATATATTTTGTTATTTATTCTAGTAATGCACATTCTGATAATGTTCAAATGTCTGTAAGTAAACAGTCCACTTTTTCACAACAAATAAAAACAGTTTAAATAGCATGCATACAATTCATGAAGTGCACTCACCCTCACCACTGGTATATTCAAACCTTAACAGTAGTTAGAACAAAAGAACATGTTTTTTAGAACAGGCAAGAACACTGCCAAAACAACAAATAAGATAATTAAAAATCAGAAATGGAGGATAAGTCTGTATGTAACCGAATAAGCCTCCAAAACTGATGTGTAAAGTAACCTGTTGTAGATAAGACTGTGGATCCTGTGGCTGCAGATGATCCTAAAAATTAGGCATTATAATTTGAATGGTTTCTCTCCAGTATGTACAATTTTATACCAATTTTATAAGAATTTGACATGGGTATATATAACACACATGACACAATACTTGATTTACTTACTCAGCTGTGTGAGATATTTTGTTGGAGAAATACTCAGCATCATCCTCTCCAGTTCTTCATCCTCCTCCATTACTATAAAAAATGACAAATGCATCAGTAGCTAGGCAGGCTTTAAGAATCAATATAAGCAAACTTGCATGAATTTTATTAACTCGCCAGGCTGATCAGAGTCAGTAATGGAAGGAACAGGTGGTCTTGCAGCGGAAGCTGATGGTGAGGGCATCGGAGGAGTGTTTTTGGTCATCTGTTTTTGCTGCTGTTTTAAAAGATACTGCTGCAAATTGTACATTTTGCTGCCTGGCACACACTTCTGCCTCATTATAAAGAAAGCATATCCGTCTGCCCTGGTATCCCAAATCTTCCTCCAAGTGTCTTGTGCTCTGGATCCAAATCCAACAGTATTGTCATCCTCTGTCAAAACTGGCACTGCGTCTGGCCTTTGAGACAGATACTGTTTAAAATCTTCAATTTCCTTGAAGCTTCTTGAATACTCAAGAAAGGAAATGAGGCTATCCTTGCATGGACCCTCTGGGTTGAACTGCCCAGCCTGTTCTTCTTCCTCAACCTTATCGGACAGGTACAAAGCATAGCTGACATCATTCTCTAATAACCACTTGAAAGACTTGCCCTTGTACTTGCCGAACTGAAGAATGCATTCTCCCAACACCTCTTGCTTGTCAGAGACATCCCCTCCTCTATGTAACACAACAGAACGGGCGTTCAACTTGACCAGATCTTCTCTTTGAGGTGTTGACTTGTCCTGCAGTAAAGGGTTGTCTTTAATTCTTTTTGCCTCTTCTGATGCGTCCCGGCGTAAATGGCCCGACGGGCCTTTCCTGAAAGACACTTTGACTTTCCCTGGGAAGAACACTGTTTTCTTCATGATGCTGTTCTGAAATCAGAATGTATTCATTAGTGTCTCAGCATAAGCATTTAAATACTTACAGTAACAAAATGAAATAAGACAGTTAATACTAAAGCATCAGTGATATATATAAAAGAGTTATTTTACAATGCTATAATATTCCATAATATTACTGTTTCTTAACTGAATAAATGCAGCCTTAGAGCACGTACTGTTTATTAAATTTGCATTATTTAATATTCATTATTTGAATTGCTTTAAAAATGTTTATATGTATATATAAAAAGTTAACAAGTTAACTAATTAAAAATGTTAAATTATACCATTAAATTGTACACATATATATATTTGTTTGTAATTTAAATGTAATATATGTGTGTGTCTGATATTAATTACATTATAGCTACTACATTATAGTAGCATTATTAATTACATTATAGCTACTTTTAGCTACTATGCCAGCCGCAGCTGGAACCAGCTTCCAGAAGAGATCAGATGTGCTCCTACAGTAGTCACATTCAAATCCAGACTCAAAACACATCTGTTTAACTGTGCATTTACTGAATGAGCACTGTGCCACTGTTCGTCCGACTGTTTGCACTGTATTTTATTTTGTTTTAATTATTCTGATTTCTGTATTTTATCTTTTATTCTAAACTGTTTTAATTATTCTGATTTCTTTTGATTATTTTAATTTCTTCTATGTAAAGCACTTTGAATTACCATTGTGTATGAAATGTGCTATATAAATAAACTTGCCTTGCCTTGCCTATAGGAGGACCAAACCCGCAGAAATTAAATGAATAAATAAACATGTAAACAAATAAAAAGATAAATTTGATAATAGGAAAATTAATAAAGGAATAAACGACTTGATAAAATAAATATGATTTATTCTTTATCAAACTAATTTTTGTATTATTTCCCTTAATTTATTTTTACAACCAATCTAATTATCATGCACATCAAAAAAATGTAAGAATAGATATAAAACTAAAGAAAGAAAAATAAAAATAAATAAAGATTAAAATAAATAAATCTGAAAATAAATACATATTGGAATAAATAAATATACAAATAAATGAATGCATAAATAAATATAAGAATAAATGGAACAAACAAATAAATAAAATAATAAATAAATACAATTAAAAATAATACAAATACATTAAAATATAAAAGCAAAAAAATATAAATTAGGGGAAAAATATACAAAAATACATTTGATTAAAATGAATCATATTTATTTTATCAAGTCGTTTATTCCTTTATTTATTTTCCTATTATCACATTTATTTATCTATCTATTTATTCATTTATTTATTCATTCATTCATTTTTAATTGCAGGTTTGGTCCTCCATACTACTGCACATTACATCTTACTGCACTGTTAACATATATTTTAAGCATAGTGAGAGATTATGATGAAACATTCACCTTTACAAACAAAGATACTCTTATAAAATAAAGGCTGTATTCACAACGAGGAGTTTACTGTTTCTTATCGTCACAATCCATTCAACACGATAACAATACGATTACATGACAATATACATGCAATTTAAATTATAAAATATTTGAATAATAATGTATATGCAGTCACCTGAGGGAAAATCTGTCTGCAGGTAGTTTAGACAGCAACAAAACAAAACAAGTTTGCTGACAAGTCGGTAAACAAATATCTCTCCGTTCGTAAAACGGGTCTCCCCTCCTCCACTGCGAATGACTGACAGATGACACTATGCTTTTTAAACTACCCGCCACGGAAAAGCGAAACAGCGCCAGGAAGTCTACGTGTGGCCAAAGGTATATTGCATCCGTAGTGTTAAGCACTACCATAGAGAATGAATGGGAAAAGTTAAGGGAAGTTAAGCTTAACCATTTTCGACTCCCGCCGCGAAAGGTCCTCAGTTCAAAACTGGCCGGAAACAAGTGGAGGCATTTTAAATATAAATGCTGCAAATTTGCTACAAACCCTTACTTTTGAGACAGTTGAAGGCCATCACACGCGAAAGTTCGAAACTGGGCGGAAACTGTGGGTGGTTTTTGTAAAAATTTCATATGCGATTTTCTGTTGATCAGGTCAGTACACTTGCAGGGATGTTTGTGGTTCAATCTCTTTAGAAAAGGACAAAAATAAAACAAATGACCATTGAGGTTTCCTGTACAGTAATAAAAAATGTTTGTCTGCCAACAAAATTAGCAGCTTTTGCCATGTTAAAAACACTGGGCAGTCTATAGTTTAATTTGCTTTTGAACAAGCGTACCCTAGAAGAGGTGGGACTGACATACAAATCAAGTTTCCGTAGTGTAGTGGTTATCATGTTCGCTTTACACGCGAAAGGTTCTCAGTTCTAAATCCGGCGGAAACAAGTGGAGGCATTTTAAATATAAATGCTGCAATTCGCTACTAAACCCTTACTTTTGAGACTGATGAAGGCCATCGTACCAAGGAGCTGTAGGTAGACTGCCATGCCGAATGACCTCTATACTGTTGTTTGTGGAATTTAAAGACTGTCAGACTGCTTGCAGGGCAGATTATGGGAAGGAGCCATCTTCTAAAAATACTATACTATACTACTATACTATACCTCGACTATACTAACGAGGAGTTGTAGAGACCGGTAGATGTACCCGATCAGAGCGACTTCCAGGAACGGCGTCATGTGTCAAATATGAAGTGTCTGTATAAAACGTGTTACATTATTAAATTAGAGACCTTGTTTTTTAATATGGAGCCTGGTAGGTCAAGTCAATAAGTTCATGCAATTTTTTTTAAGTGCCAGGTCCAAACAAAGAGAGTTTCAGTTCATCTGCACCTGCCAGCTGCTAATGTATTGCAAAATTTCTTTGCTGACCGCACAACAGGGCTTCCAGCCTACATCCAACGGTCTTGCATTGGTGGTATAGTGGTGAGCATAGCTGCCTTCCAAGCAGTTGACCTGGGTTCGATTACCTGCCAACGCATTGCATTTTGCTCAAGCTGTCGTTAAAACAGTTGTCCGGGGACCCTGGCCAGCTCCTCCTGTAACTCGTTTGCTGCAGCACAACTTTTGTACTGGTCTTTTGGCAGCAGTAAAGGACTGGATCTCCCCGTCGGGGAATCGAACCCCGGCCTTACGCTTGACAGGCGGAGATACTTTCCAATATACTAACAAGGAGTTGCAGAGACAGGTTGTCGCCCCCGATCAGCGCGACTACAGCTCGCTACAAACAGCCTTCCCATTTCCAGGAACAGCGTCATATTAGCTCAACGCTTCACAGAAGCCAGTGAATCCAAAAAATAATCTAATACCTGTAGGGTCTGGACCAATCAGACACACACTAATTATTCATATTCACTATATTTAATGAATATAAAGGTCTATGAAACTCTCCCCCAAAACTAACCTCACAAATGAAGTTACTTTGTCAGCCGGGTGTCCGGTTACAGAACACTTTAAGACTGATAACAGACTTTACGACCTCAAAGGAATGTGGCCACATGCGCCACATGCTTAAGAGAGAGAGTCCATATTTAATTAAATAAACTTTGCGGTGTTACTCTGATCTATGAAGGAACATGCCTCACAGAAACTGTGATGATTTACTGTCTCGTGTACTATTAGGTATAACAACATGGTATGTTTGATTGGGGTGTATGTGGTTGAACAACCACCCAACGGTCAATATAACCTCACCTGTATCATGCTTCCTAGCAAATTAATCCTCATTTAATGACACACACTTTGATGTACATCACCTTCTCTTAGAATGCAATGTGAATTTGTTATGTCTATTTGAGCTTGAATGAACAGTCTAAGCATGCTGGGGACAAAGACCATAAATCAACTAAGAGCCGCTTCCCCTCTCGGACATGTCACCTTACTCATAGGTCAGTTCAAACCTTAGGGGTTGGTTCTTTCTCAGGGTATATCAGAGGCAGGCAACAGTGACCGCCCTCTCTTAGTTTTTTCATCCAGCCGCAACACTGTTCTGGTGAGACTGGGGAGCCCCCTCCCCCTCCACGGGGGCCCCAGGGCCCAGCAGGCCTCGATTCCAACCAGATCCGGCCTCATGGAAAAGAGAGAAGACTCTCTCACAAAGAACCAAGGACAATCTCAGGAGTTTTGGAACAAAGACTCCAACCAACAAAGACTCCAACCAACAACGACTCCAATCACCCATCCTTCCGACTTCCTCACTTCTCCTGGGTGCTCGGCGTGGCCTCAACAGAGTCCCAGGCCTTCACCAAACCAGTCATGCGTTCCTGGAGAAAGAGAACGCTCAACCAACTTCCACTTGACACTGCCGGAACCATCAACGACTCCAATTTTCAACAACTTCAAGAATTGTTCCCATTACAAATGCAAGTATTCAATTCAATGAAATGTGAAAATGAAATTCTGATGGTTCTTCTCATAGACCCTCTTCCGGTTTCCAATTTCATCCTATCACTAACCTATTTATGTATTCATGTGTGTATGTTGTTTAGTTTATTTATATTCATATAAATATCTATATTTAGTTAATAAAACTTGTACATAATATGTATTTGGTTCTGTTTTGTTTGCAATACAAGTCACTTTACGATCACGGTTTTTGCTACTGGCTCAAAGTACTGTACAGGCGAAGAAATAATTATTCTTCGGTGGCCATGGAAAGATACCCTTTATTAGAATAAATTAATAATCAAAATAGTTCGTTGGAAGAACTGATTAATTGATTGTAATATTAATTCAGCCACATCAAGTTAATCCAATTAACTGACCCAAATATTTATAATTAATAATAACAAGATATTATTGATTATTAATATTTCCAAAACCTGAGTTCCTTACATAGCTCACCATTACCTGCAGTGTGTTTCGAGCTGTGGCCTTCCGGCTCGTCTTAGGACAGACTGTGGGACAGAAAATGGAGACATGGCTGCCATCCACTGTTCTTTAAGAGAGGACCACACCGATGACTTTGCAGGTTCTCTCAGCCACATGTATGGCACTTCAACTGCCAATCAAAGGATTGAAAGTTGGTGGTCCTTTTTCAGGAAACAGAGGTACGTTTAACAATACTGTTACTCACATATTTTTCAATACTGTTTCATATTTCTGTAATCTTTTCGTAATATTATGCTGGGTTGGAACCATACAATGCTGACTTTGAAAATGTAGGCTTATTTATATGAGCGTCATACATGGATCAGGCTGTGTACTGCCGATTGTGCAATAGTTATGATAAGTAAAAGGATTAGTGTGCATGGTTGACTGTTTCAAATTGTAATAAGTGTTGACAGTCCATTCTGCACTGGTGAATGCAGTGCAGAATGTTGTATTCCAAGACTGTCACATAATTTAAGTATTTGTATTAGAAACATTTATACAGAACTAAAATCACTGTACTCCATTATTAGGACACAGTTCTGGATGGATTTATTCAGTGACCTGAGAGAGAGACACTACTTCAATGGCACCCATGAACACAAGTGCCTTGTACGGTATGTGTTCCTGGGCATCTTTCAGAAAGAGCTTGATGAACACCGAGAGCTTTGGAATAACCATACCATCAGACCCGTCCGGCAGTCTCTCTGTCCATCTGGGAAACCTGATACCATTTACAACCTGCCTCACAGGTTTGTATGTAACACCTGTATTGTCATTTTCAATAAATGTTTGGTTGGTTTCCCTTTGAGATTTAAACACTATTCAAAATGAGTTCACTGTTGTGCTTTCTGTGCGGCCTTAGGTTTGGTGGAAGGGATTGTGGATTCCCAGTGGATCCCCAAGTGTTACAGGAGTTCAAAGACCTTCTGCCACCCACAAACAGTTTGTGTGGAGATGCTAACCTCCAAGCATATTTTGCCAACTTGGAGAGACAGAGCCAGCTCGCTCCACCCATCAACTGGCCAGCTGCTGTTGACAACTACATTAGACTTAAGGAAATGGCTGGTCTTTGAGAGAGAGAACTAACAGACGTGTAGGCAGTTTATTTTCTTTCAGACAGCATTGCCTCCAGTGTGGTGTACTGATATGGACACCTTAAATTAAAGGTTAAATTAAAAGCAAAGATATTAATCGATTGCAATGACTTCCCTTACTTTTTCCACCATCACAATGTATGCTTTTGGTGTTAACAGTGTTGATAAATACGGTATGCTGAAGCTAATGGTGACTTTCATGCTAGATCGGTAACATTTCATGACCAATTTATGCAACAACAAATAAACTTCATTCTGATGGCTCTTGCAAAATGTTTCAGAATAGACAAACTTACATTTTCTTATAAAAATTATTTTATTTCTTTTAACTGTTAAAATACTGACAAACAGTAAAGTGCGAACAGTAACAGCAATGTAAATCTGTCACGGAAAGTTTCCAAATAGAGAAACTTGCACCTTTTCTTATACAAAAAATCATTGGACTTCTGTAAACCATGTAACCATACAAATAGTAAAGTGCGAACAGTAACAGCAATGTAAATCTGCCATGAAAAGTTTCCAAATAGAGAAACTTGCACCTTTTCTTATAAAAAAAAAATGGATTTCTGTAAACAATGTAACAGTGCAAAGTGCAATGCAAACAGTAACAACAATAATGCAAATTTGCCACTGATAATTAATTTCTGATTGACACCTCAATGGAGCCCAAATCCTGGAGCGTTCTTGATTCCATAATTCATGGCTTCCTCAAAGATTTCATATGAGGGTAAGATCGGGAGTTTTAATGTGTTCGCGCAGACATTAGCCTCAGGAAACCTTGAGTGTTTTCTGGAATGTGAGTTGAGGCTGTGGTATTAATTTTGCTGCTGGGATTTCTTTCAGGCCTGTGGCGAACATCAGAATGTCCTGCAAGGACATCCCTGACCCTTCCTCTGTGGGGGTTGGGAGTAAAGAAACACATTGAGATTTATCATCCATTTGTGAACTTCACTTCAAACAACATACAGAAAATTATACCTTTTACAGCGATTAAGTAGTCCAGCCAGTAGCCAAGCACTCTCTCCTCCTCATGGCGATTTGAGCTACCAGTTGGGCTCATTTCTGGACGGAACAGTGACTCTACACTCTCGGCTGTCAGGTCTTCCGCACTGTAACACATGTAGGGCAGGAAAATGGAGGGATGCTGTTCCAGAGCGTTGAAAAAGTTGAGGGTAGCCAGGCCATTCTTGAACCTATTACCGGGTTGGGTTGTGGGTGAGGGGAAGAGGCAGATCATGGTAAGTTCTTAATGCTATTGCCAGTAGGACTCACATTTGTTAGACACTCATTTGAGTTTCATTCAAATTCTCGTTTGAATTCTTACAAAGTAGTCAGAGTGACCTACCTCTGGAAGGAAACATTGTTGCGGTAGGTGAAGTACCACTGGATGTAACCATCCACAACTTTTTCCTTATCCTCCAGTGTCCTCAGGCATTATAGAATCTTGCTGTCTGAAGCATGCTGGAGTGCTTATCTGCGAGTTCCACGAGTTCTTCCAGTGTCCTAGCATTCTTAATCTAGAGTAAAATAAAAACACTGTCTGTACACTCTAAAAAATGTTGGGTTATTTTGTGTACCCAATAACATTTCTTCTGGTGAGAAAATCCTGCACAACAGCTCTGTACTTTCATGTCAAGTTATAATATTTTGTCTATGATATAATGCACTTGTTTAAAGATTAATCCATTGTTCTTTCTGTTTTATGTAAAGACACTCTTGGAGATGTTGCTTTAAAAACCCTGCCAGCTATCCTTCCTCCATTGCCACACAAAACAGGCTGCAAGATGGCTCGGCCCTCTTACCATGAGGCAAAACAAGCATTTGTTGATTTACAGCCTGTAGGTACATCATTTATGACAACACATTTGGGGTAATATTTGATCCATTTGTGCATATTTACCATTTAAAATTTCTATTTAAAGGTTGGAACAAACATCATCAAGTATTAGGAGGAGGAGGAGCAACGGAGGCAATTCCCTCATGTCCTGCAGCTTGGGGACAAATTCAACTGCTCACAAGCCTTCGTCATTGTGGGAGGAGCGGCACTAGAGCAAGACAGCCTTTTACAAGCTGTGGATACATGCTTTAAATTATTTTATGTTTTAGACATTGAGTATCCAACGCCTGCGGCAGCTGTTTGGCAGTTGCTACAACACACAATATTTCACGAGTTCACACTTACATACAATTAAAGGGAATAAAGTATAATGCGTATTTGGCGTGCTGTACGGGGGGAGGGCTCCGAGCTCGGAATTCGGCCCGAACCCAGAGTACTCCCCCCTGTATGTAAAGTGGTTTAGGACTAGAAGAGTGGAGAAGGGGTGGTGGAGGGACGCTGCTAAACTGTCAGAGAAATGAGGTGAGAGTGCTGAGTCTATATATACACGTTTTAATCATGATTGCTGAGTGCTCTCCACCCGTGTTAATTATCTGAACGTGCTTCTCCCGAACTTTGTTAATAAAACATCATATTCTGTGCCAGGAGGAGTTCCATCAACTCATTGTCGCCTACTTAGGCAGTTTATAATTGGATAAGCTGGACAAGCTTTGGTTTGTTTTGTTTGTGTATTTGTATTCCATGTTTCTTAGAACTTAAAACATAATTGTAATTAAATTAATTTTAGCATTCTGTGGCAGGAGCTGTTCCCTCAACACACTGTCGCCTTATGAGGCAGTTTATAATTGCATTACTTCTATTTATTTATTTATTTATTTATTGAAAGAATTTCTTATTTTAAGGAAGTAAATGAAAGCAATTGCAAACAATAACTTAATGAAAATGTTTACAACTTGTAATGTTTACAACTGTTTATTTGTGTTTTTGTGATCCATGTTTCTTAGAACTTAAAACATAACTCTAAATTAATTAATTTTAACATTAATATTCTGTGCCTGGAGGTGTTCCCTTCAACACGTTGCCTTATGAGGCAGTTTATAATTGCATTACTTTTTTTTATTTTATTTATTGAAACACTTGCAACAATAACTTTTGAATGCAATGTCTAATTGGATGTAAATAAAGCATTGTTAATATACTTAAGTTGTGAGTGAGTGAGTTATTTTCATGGAAATAATAGTAATTATAATTAATATTAATAATAGTTTGATTAAAGCATTTTGGCCAAATAACCCAACAGATTCGTTTTTTGAAACCCAATTTATTGGGTAAAACTAGTTACCTAAGTTATTGGGTTAAAATAACCCAACAATAGGTCGGTGCTATATCAACCCACCATTGGATTAGCTGTTGGGTTGATTTTAACCCAACTTTTTTAAGTGAGTATTGGTTGGAATTTAGACTACATATTAGTGACAAAGCATGGAAGTCACTGGTTTTATTCCAATATCACACTGGTTTTTCAAGCTACTGGGGTGTCCAAATTGTTGATTGTTCATCAAAATATATTAAAAAAAAATTCTTGAATATTCTTAGAAACACATAATTATAATTACCTCAAGGAGAACATTCCTGACTTCAGTATCAGGTATATCCTCAATTGGTGCCTCAATGGTCTTAACTTTACCAACCAGGTACTGGTAGAAGCTTGGGGAAAAGCATCGAGGCCCTGGACCACCATGTACAATGGAGACAGCAACCATTCTTCCAACATGGAAATACTCATCACCTTCTGCAGCTAACAATGGCAATGTTCCACGGTTAGTTCAAATTGATTTATAATACTGTCAAAATGTGACAAAAAGTGAATTACCTTTGCTATCAAATGACAGGTATTTGCCATCTTCTTTGCCTTCAAAAAATCGACTGGTTTTAATGGCGTCCATCAAGAGTGTCAGAAATTCCCGTGTAGGCCCTCCTGTGTCCACAGCCTCCTCTGTTTGCCCGATGTCATCAGTGAATTTGACCAAAAGGCTACAGGTGGGGTCAAATGAGGAACGTTTGAATCCCCTCAGAGCACCATCCCAGACATTAGCACGGTTTATATTTAACCTGCTACAGCTTTTTGTGTTAATGTTGTATGACAGATTTGACAGAACGTCTGCAGCCGTCAGTCCAATATCTGCGTCTCTGCAACACAAGAAAGAGAAACATTAACACTGCCTTTTATTTGGATAATTAAAATATAAATCTTTTATGGTCCCATTACAGTGAGAACACCATATGTGTGTGATGAAATGTGATGGGCATAAGCATGAAGCACACATTGCAAGCTTTCAATAATTTCTGCCAGATTTTGTTTCGGTTTAGGGGTAAGTAAAAAAATATATACAATTTGAATATTTGCTTTAATAATTGTATGGCAACAGAAACCAGGTAAAATGCCAAATGTAGCTTGAACTATGTAATATATCTGAGGAAACAAACAAAAAAAACAACAACAAAGGTTGACAGCATTATTTCTATCAAAGTACCTGTCTTCCTCCTGAAAATTGTCTACGTCCTCAACATCAGAGCAACTGCTGTCAATGACAACTGGTGCATAGATCTTGGTATATGTGCTGTGGATTAAAGGAACAATGAAATACTAAAACAAGATGGTTGTGAAATTACAGTAAAAAGTGTTATACTTGGTACTGTAATGCATTACATTCAGCAGTCAATATTTCATGCTAAACCCAGAGCCAAAAGTATTAGTGCAATGAACGAACAATTTGAATCCATTGTGACTTACTTGTAGAAGTCACATGATGTGGTGTTTTTGGGTCCTGGTCCTGCTCCATTGGCCTGTTTATGAAAGTAGAGATAACACCAAACAAATTAACAATAATTACATCATTAACATAAACTTAATAACATTACAGAATAATACATGCTTGCCCATCAGATGGCCTGGACACCTTTGGTGGACATTGTTTTGGTAAACTACAACAAACAAATAATTTGAATAATTTAATTTAAATCATAATAAAGATATTTGTTAATATGATTTAAAGAGCACAACATGCTCGATCTATTCCTTCTCGCAATTGAAAGAAAAAATAAATGAATGCTGTGAAATACGTGGATAATCAAAAACCACAAGCACAGGTCTCAAATTAGCGGGAGAAACTTACATTTTCAGTGGAAGGCTAGCAAATGCCTCATCATCGGATTCTGAAGAGGAGTCATCTCCATGACTTTGGAAAGAGAAAATGATGCATCATTATTAGGCTAGGTATATGCAAAATATATGGCAATTTTACAACCAGCTCAAATTAAATTAAGAACTCACTTAATTACCAACCATTATCAATTATTATTATTATTATTTTACATACATGTACTTCAATACTTACTCGAATCCTGAAGGGGGCAGTTGTACAGTACGATCCTCTGGTAAGACTTTCCAATGGCCTCTTTATAATGTTCAAGGACAAAGGGTTTGTCTGTGCCTGGTATATTTTGTACCTGAGAGCCATCAGGATATACCAGGACATATTCTCCATCGTACATCATGTCTTGATTAAAATCTCGCTGTTTTTTTATAGCAGCTGGCAAAATTTGTTTTGATGACCACAGGGGTTCAACATTTAATGGCAAAGTTTTCCCTCTTATAGGTTTTAACCCATATTTTGTTCTGGTCATTATGCCAATTGAAATCTACAGAAATAAGAAAAGAAGAAAAACAAACATGTTTAAGACTGTGTGTACTGTGTAATAGTCACATTGTGACCTAAACCTCCATATTAGTTTACCTTGACCATAATGTTTGGTTTCTTTTTAGCCTTTGAAAAGGTCCTCCTCTCAGCCTCTTTAACTTCCCTGAACCTCATGAATTGACCTGCTCTTCCTTGGATACTTGTCTCATTCACTAACACACACACACACACACACACTGATTCATTATAGCTATGCTTTGTGATTGGTTGATAAATTGCCACCTTTCTGACAGCTAAAACCATGGGACAATTCAATGCAGCACAGTAACGTTAAAATGGGAGCACAGTAAGGGGATATTACCTGTAGGCCCACGGCCTAGGCTTGATGACGTGGATGGACACACCGTAAGGAACCCCACGTTCAGACCACACGACGGGCAAAACTTGGGAGCGTCCCCCAGTTGCTCGGCACAATACGGACAGAACATTTCAAACTAAAAATTAAATAAATAGTTCAGATATCAGGACAACATTGTACAAACGCCAGTAATGCATCTATTTAATGGCCAGACGCGAGCTAGCCAGCTAACTTAGTTTCCAGCTAACAACGTTGGCAGACTAATACGTTATGGGGACAATAACTTAATATGTTAAAAACACACAAAACCACTTTGGTATCAGAGCACATCGACAAGTCTGTCATAATGAAAGAGAAACACTTACCTCTTGAGACAAGAAAAGCACAGCACACATTCAAAAAATAGCGCTAAGACAACCGGATGGATGCGGGTCCGTCACTGATTATGGCCCCCCCGGAAACATTTCCGTTGTGTTTTTGCAGTTTGCAGTTTGTTTCCCTATTTGCTCGTGCTGCGAATATTTGCAGCGAATGTGAAATCGACAAAGTTGTTTTCTGAATTTGCATGTGTTTTCTGAATTTGTATGTGTTTTCTGAATTTGTATGTGTTTTCTGAATATGTAGTTGTTGTGGCGTTGTTTGCATGTGTTTTCTGAATTTGTATGTGTTTTCTGAATATGTAGTTGTTGTGGGGTTTGTATGTGTTGTGACCCTTCTCGGCCACCGTACTTTACAAATATGAATATATAATTCATGAAAATCTTTCTGGATTTTGTCTTTCAGATCAGCTGAAAGCATAGCAGAGATTGCTTTCCATTTCTCCCAGCTGAGACAGAATTTAGATGTATTGTAACTGGAGGTTCCAAAAACATTTCAGACACAAGTATTGAGAGTTTCAGATATTCCCTCTTTCTTCAACAGAGCCCTGAATGCCCCCCGGGTTTTGGAAATAATCCCCTAACCTCTTTCATGATGTAATCAGCTATTTTCCTGACCTGCTACCTCTTTTAGACTTTTTATGCCAACACATTGTAGAAGGTTCAGCAAGTGGCGCTGTGGCTTAGTTTGTCAAAGCGCCTTTCTAGTAAACAGGAGATCATGGATTCGAATCCCAGCAGTGCCTATGCCACAGGATGTGGGCACCGCTCACTTAATCTTTTACATATGTAAATCTTTGCATGCTGAACAGTGTGCATCTGCACAAAATGAGGAAATCTAAGAAGTGATGTGCATCCAATAGTGTCTTAAAGCTTGTCTTTTGTGGCTCTGTGGCGCAATGGATAGCGCATTGGACTTCTAGATTGTGAATGGAGGTATTCAAAGGTTGTGGGTTCGAGTCCCACCAGAGTCGTGCATACCCTCTATTGCTCAGATGTCTTTGTGTTGGACAGGCATATGCTTAAAACTTGAATCCACAAACTACTTCAGAAGCATACCCTTCACGTTCTGCTTATTTCCCTTATTGGACACACCCAACTCAGATCACAGAGTACTCTACTAATTAACTTAAGTCACCTATTTAAATAAGAATAGGTTGAAATCCACTGGCCTAGGCCAAAATCTGCAACAACCTATTGTTGGCCACCTACCTAGAAAAAAAGAAGAAAAAAAACACGCTTTCCATTTCTCCAAGCTGAAACAGCATTTAGATGTATCGTAACTGGAGGTTCCCGAAACATTTGAGACACGAGTACTGAGAGTTTCGATCCAGAAATAAATGGCTTGAGATATTCCCTTGTCCCTCAACAGAAGCCTGCACACCTTTCAGGTTTTGGAAATAATCCTGTAACTTCAAAGGGACCTATTCATGATGTAATCAGCTATTCTCCTGACATGCTACCTCTTTTAGACTTTGTATACAAAAGCATCGAACCACTGACAGTAACTGGCGCTGTGGCTTAGTTGGTTAAAGCGCCTGTCTAGTAAACAGGAGATCCTGGGTTCGAATCCCAGCAGTGTCTTATCTGTGGCTTCTAAGAGTAGTCATTCAATCATCTCTGATGTGAAAGACAATCTGGACTTCCCGGTTGCAAATGAAGGTTTTAAAAAGTGTGCCGTTTTTTGGGTCCCACCAGAGTCACGAATGGTGTCCCTTTGCACAGACGTCTTTACCAGACTGACATTTGCTTAAAGCTGGGGTTTTCCAACTTTTTCAGAATCCTACGCAGCACATTTTTCTTCTTTTCCTTATTGAGCACACCCAAGTCAGATCGTCCAGTACGTTACTTATCAATCAATTATTTGATTCACCTGTATTAAATGAGAGAGATAATAAAAAAAATATATATATGTGGTGCAGATGCGCTTCAAGAATGGTTTGCAAGCTCCTGGCTTAGGCCTGAAATCTGCTACTACCGATTGATATGGTCAAGCCTATGGATATTTGTACAAACAAAGTCTTTAAATATATGAAGAATAATACATGGATATCTTTCTGGATTTTGCCCTTTCATATCAGAAGAAGGCTCAGGAAACATTTTAGGCATTACTATCGAGAGTGTAGAGCCAAAATTAAATGAGTTCAGACATTCCCTTGAGGCGTGAAAGGCCCTCGTGTTTTGGAAACAATCCTCTTACCTCTAAGGGACCTCGTTCATGACGTGATCAGCTGTTTTCCTGATGTGGTACCTCCTTTAGGCTTGTTTTACCAACAAATTCCACAGTACCTGGCGCTGTGGCTTAGCTGGTCAAAGCGCCTGTCTCGTAAACAGGAGATCCTGGGTTCAAATCCCAGCAGTGCCTTTGGCACAGGATATGGGAGTGCTTAACCTTTTCACATATGAAAGTCTTTGCATGACGAACTGTGTTTACCTGCACAAAACTGGAAAAACTTAAGAAGTGCTGCGCATGCAACACTTCCCTGAAGTGTGTCATTTTATGGTACAATGGATAGAACTTTGGACTTCTAGGATGCGAATGGAGAAATTCCCTGGTTGTGAGTCCCACCAGAATAGTCAGTGGCCTCTTTTGCTCTGATGTCTCTGTGAGTCAGACATATGTTTAAAACTGGGGTCCACAAACTACTTCAGAAGCCTACCCTTCACATTCTGCTCATCTCCCTTATTGGACACACCCACGTCAGATCATTGAGTACTCTACTAAGTAGCTCAATTAACTCTGTTGAAATAAGGAAGATAACGAAAATGTATAGCGTCTGGGAGGTTTCGAGAATGGTTTGAAAACCACTGGCTTAGGCCAGAATCTGCTACTTCCTATTGTTGAGATCCAGCCTCTGGATGTATTCAAAACAGTCTTTACAAATATGAATATATAATTCATGAAAATCTTTCTGGATTTTGTCTTTCAGATCAGCTGAAAGCATAGCAGAGATTGCTTTCCGTTTCGCCCAGCTGAGACAGAATTTAGATGTATTGTAACTGGAGGTTCCAAAAACATTTCAGACACAAGTATTGAGAGTTTCAGATATTCCCTCTTTCTTCAACAGAGCCCTGCATGCCCCTCGGGTTTTGGAAATAATCCCCTAACCTCTTTCATGATGTAATCAGCTATTTTCCTGACCTGCTACCTCTTTTAGACTTTTTATGCCAACACATTGTAGAGAGTTCAGCAAGTGGCGCTGTGGCTTAGTTGGTCAAAGCGCCTGTCTTGTAAACAGGAGATCCTGGGTTCAAATCCCAGCAGTGCCTATGCCACAGGATGTGGGCACCACTCACTTAATCTTTTACATATGTAAATCTTTGCATGCTGAACAGTGTGCATCTGCACAAAATGGGGAAATCTAAGAAGTGATGTGCATGCAATAGCGTCTTAAAGTTCGTCTTTTGTGGCTCTGTGGCGCAATGGATAGCGCATTGGACTTCTAGATTGTGAATGGAGATATTCAAAGGTTGTGGGTTTGAGTCCCACCAGAGTCGTGCATACCCTCTATTGCTCAGATGTTTTGGAAACAATCCTCTTACCTCTAAGGGACCTCGTTCATGACGTGATCAGCTGTTTTCCTGATGTGGTACCTCTTTTAGACTTGTTTTACCAACAAAATTCACAGTATCTGGCGCTGTGGCTTAGCTGGTCAAAGCGCCTGTCTTGTAAACAGGAGATCCTGGGTTCAAATCCCAGCAGTGCCTTTGGCACAGGATATGGGAGTGCTTAACCGTTTCACATATGAAAGTCTTTGCATGACGAACTGTGTTTACCTGCACAAAACTGGAAAAACTAAGAAGTGCTGCGCATGCAACACTTCCCTGAAGTGTGTCATTTTATGGTAAAATGGATAGAACTTTGGACTTCTAGGATGCGAATGGAGAAATTCCCTGGTTGTGAGTCCCACCAGAATAGTCAGTGGCCTCTTTTGCTCTGATGTCTCTGTGAGTCAGACATATGCTTAAAACTTGAATCCACAAACTACTTCAGAAGCATACCCTTCACGTTCTGCTTATTTCCCTTATTGGACACACCCAACTCAGATCACAGAGTACTCTACTAATTAGCTTAAGTCACCTATTTAAATAAGAATAGGTTGAAATCCACTGGCCTAGGCCAAAAGCTGCAACAACCTATTGTTGGCCACCTACCTAGAAAAAAAGAAGAAAAAAAAACACGCTTTCCATTTCTCCAAGCTGAAACAGCATTTAGATGTATCGTAACTGGAGGTTCCCGAAACATTTGAGACACGAGTACTGAGAGTTTCGATCCAGAAATAAATGGCTTGAGATATTCCCTTGTCCCTCAACAGAAGCCTGCACACCTTTCAGGTTTTGGAAATAATCCTGTAACTTCAAAGGGACCTATTCATGATGTAATCAGCTATTCTCTTCTTATAGACTTTGTATACAAAAGCATCGAACCAGTGACAGTAACTGGCGCTGTGGCTTAGTTGGTCAAAGTGCCTGTCTAGTAAACAGGAGATCCTGGGTTTGAATCCCAGCAGTGCCTAATCTGTGGCTTCTAAGAGTAGTCATTTAACCTTCTCTGATGTGAAAGCTTAAAGCTTGTCTTTTGTGGCTCTGTGGCGCAATGGATAGCGCATTGGACTTCTAGATTGTGAATGGAGATATTCAAAGTTTGTGGGTTTGTCATATGGGTAATTAATAAATAAAAACGTATCGATACAAGGCCCCCACTCCAGAGCATTTTTTCACACACCGGCTTGTCTTGTGGATGTCTTGTGGATGCCATACCACCTTTGGAAGGTCAGGCTGTGCTGTCCTGTGTGTGGAGAATCAGGGTGTTCTGGTTAACCTCCACCAGCTGCATGGATGTTCCTCCCATCACCAAGCTGTTGCCCAGTACAAGCTGCCTTATCCTGCGATAGTCTTGCAGGATCAGAGACAATCTTGACAGGGCTCCCTTGCCTTTTCTTTTGGGGCTTGGGTGGACAGTGCAAAGTCTGATGAAGATGGTCTCCAGCAGACGGCAACAGTCAGGCCACTGAGCAGGTGCGCTGCTTGCACCCAGCACACATCTGGTGGTGCTCTCTACACCAGGGTGAGTGGGCTTCTTCGGGACCTTGAAGCGTCCACTCAGCAGTCTCTTTCGGCATCGACTGTCTTACACCACCCGTTCCTTGTCCCGGTCATCCAGGTTCTGCCAAAGAGCAATTATGGTGTTGGCTTCCTGGTTGGTCAGGCTGAGGGCTGTGTGGTCCCGGAGATCCACCAGATATTCTGCCAGCTGGTCCACATGTTGATAACCCGGGATATTTTGGTAGTCAACAGCCTATTAAAAAACACAAACATGCAATACAATTATTACATCACATCTGTCTAATGCATAATTCCATAACTGATTGTGTTATTTTCCTGTTTATCACCGTAAAGCACTGTATAGTACAAAGCAGAGAGAGCGCCATTCTTGACATTTTACAAAGCACCAAATAAATAAAGATGACTTGACTTGATGTGTATTTACAGCTTACAAATGAATTTAGGCTGTACTTTTAAATGTAAAATATGTGGAAAGTCTGGATTTAAAGCACTGGATGTTAATTCATCATAATTATTCTAGTTAATTTGAAAGACATACAAAGGAGTAGTATTTACCGTCTCTTCTTCATCATCATCCTGACCAGCATCCTCTGGCTCTGAGGGGAGAGTTGAAACAGATGTTTCAGAGGGAACAGGTGTGACAGCAGTCCCTGAGGGTCCAGGTGATGAAGGAGACTGTGTGAGGACAAGTTTGGGGTCAGGGACCAGTGAAGGGGATGTGGAGCCCAGTACAGGTGTGGCACTGCTGGTGACCAGGGTGGAAGAACCCAGTGTCAGTGTGGAAGAGGGTGGTGACAGAACAGCCTCCGGATCTGCTATTGTGTGATCCTCGCTGATGTCACAGAAGCCCTCATCTTCATCTCGCTCCTCCACACTGAGGTCCTCAATGAGCTCTGCTGTCTGCTCAGAGTCAGGATTCATGTCCTGCAGTGCCTGACCAGTCTGCTGGAACAGATACTGCACTCCAATGAGCTCACCTGAAATAAAAACAATAAACAAACGGAAATTAAATAGAATGTTGTGTATCATATTTGATACATTAGGCTTTTGTAGTAGCTCATATAGTGTGAGAATATAGAGCTCATCGTCAAGGAGAAAAAAAACAAAATAGTTTTATTAAGAGGCCAAACACGTTTAATTATGGGGGCAAAACATGAAATGAAATGCAATACAATGATGATTGAGAGAAAAGTCTGATGATCATTTTGATATTTACATGTAACATGATTTTCTAATCAAGTGAACCCAAACTGCTTCAGTCTAGTAACTAGTCATTAAATATTACTAACAATATAAAAGTTATTCTTACAATTACTTTATAAAATCAGTAAAGGTTTCACAATGAAAAGAAACGTGAAGCACGAGCTGAAGGTGGACACTTTTACAATTATACTAAAAGACTATAATCAATCAGACGACAGAGGGCATGTTTCCTAAAAATTTTTGATCATGTTGATCATTTAGAGTCCTTTAGAAACTTGCATATCAATTATGATACAATCGACTCTATAGGGTTAAATCTGACATACAGACGGAGGTTACACAGAAATTGCAAGTTGATAAAATAAAAAATATATAAAACAATTCTCACCGGTGTAACATGCAGGGGGACAAAACGTGGGGACCACTTTCCTGCCAAACAGCTTTTCATAATTGCCGTTTACACAGTGAACAAGTTCTCCTGTGTAGCTGCGCAAAGCTGATGGCTCCGATGACAGGGAAGCAGCCTCCCGGTCCTGGTTCCACCGGTGTAGACCCTCCAGCAGATAAATCTGAAAGTTCAGACTGTTTGCACTGGTCCCTGTAAATAGACACAACAGTGTTTAGGAGGTGTTAAAGGAACACACAAAAACACTTAATGCTCTTTCTTTACACCTGCACAGTGTGTGTGACAAAGACAATACCTGGGATGAAACGGTTCAGGTGTAAATGAAAGGACTCGAGAGAAGTGGAGCCTCTGGCACATCTGTAGGTCTTCAGAAGCACACCTCCCTTGTTTAGGCTCCCTGTCTCTGTATAGAGCACAACACCAGGGGGGTCTTGAATGCATTTCACATGCTTCTTCTGGACATTCCAGATGTGCTCCATCCTTTCTCGGTCCAGGAGAGGAACACCCAGGGAGTCTTTGCCCTTGCTGCTCAGGAGCTCTGTAAGCAGCCGCTCAAGGAGAAGGATGGTAGTCTCCTCTCCACAGGTCCTCCTCCGGCAATGGAGTGCCAGCTCATTCCTGGTAAGATGCTTGTTGACATCTTCATCTGTCAGCGCAGGCCAACCCTGGGATATGAACAGCTCTCTCTTTGCTTTGCGAAGCATAGAAACATCAGCCGCGTCCCACTCAAAAATGCACGCTGACAGCCGTGACATGAAGATGGGATACAGCTGATGGGCATCAGTTGTACACCCCATGGCAATCCTGCGCATAAAATGCCAGATGTCCAAGCGAATCATGAGATCAGGCCACCCTCTGAATCTGGTTTTCAGCTTGGTCTCACCCACATAGGTGCAGCAGCCACAGTCCACGTACAAAACAGCAGGTGGATCCACACTAGCCTGCTGGTACCTTTTCACCAGACCATCGACCATCATGTCCAGTCCTGCTCCTTCCTGTGCTGTCAGCACACTCATGAGCACCTGACCAAACTCATTGCCAACAGAGGTAAGCCAGAGTCCCGTTCCCCTTGCCGTCCCAGCCAGCTTCTTAGTGATCTGCAGTAGATGACAGGAAGCATGCAATGCAATGAAACATCACACCATGTAGAATATGATACTCATGCTCTTATAATGATATAACAGTAAACACCATAAATTAACAAAAATCCCCTGCTAACCTTTTTAGTGGAATCCATCTTCAAGACTGAACCATACGTAGATGTTATCCTTGCATGGATTCATCCAGCCTTGTCAGGATGTCTTGGCTGTACACGGTGAGCAGCCACTTGCAGCTTGGGACCACTGTAGGCTCTGGGGGCACCCCGGGTCGTTTGAGGAAGTCCACACATTGGGTGGTGTACCGGGCCATACGCTGGAGCCACTCCTCACTGTGGTTCTCACGCAGCTGTTTGATGACACGGGACTGTTGCCTAGGCCACGCTCACGCAGGAGCCGAATGACTCTCATATCACAGGCATACCTTAGGAAAAGCTAAATCCACACATTCATATATTTTACACAATTGATTTGTAAAGTATTTGCAAACATATGTGATGATGGGCTATCAACTGGATGTGGAATTAAAGTGTACTTACTTCCGCGTGAGGATGACCCGAAATTCAGAGCGATTGCCCAGATCCAGCTGTTGCAGGACAGTCTGACTCCAGGACACATGCGAGGCTTTACACTTGGTACAGATGAGGGTTTCTGTGACCATGTTGTACATCCTATCGATGTCCAGAACCTGCCGTGCCCTTTTGTGCAGACCGCCTCCAGTCAGCTGATGCTGCCCGCAGGCAGAATTGGGACAGAGAGCCTTGATCTTCCAAAGCTTGTACGGCATCCACAGCAACAGAGCAAGACAAAAAAATCTGTCTGGAGCTGGAGCCTGGTTGTAAATAAGTGCTGGCTGTGGTGGGTAATACCAGAGCTGTAGGTTGTCTCGAAGCTCTGGTTTTCCCTTGGGCCCCATTTTAAAAAGCCTGCTGGCAATCCACCTGTGATCCTCTGGTGGCAAAGTGTCCGACCACAAACGATGCAGTCGAACTAGAGATGCATCTTGCAGTAATGCCCCCGAAGGAGTAGTCTGTGAATGAAAAAGACAAAACATTTAGTCTAGCAGGTCATTTATTTAATTACCGCTTTATCTATCCAAGACTACCCTCATATAAAATAGAAAATATTGGATGTCAAAAACGTACTTAAGGTTATAGAATAAAATGTATACATTTGTTCCAATAGTTTTCAGAATTGTGTCAGCTGCTAGCACTAATTTGTGTGACTACTGAGTTGTGACAGTTAATATGCAAATTCAATTATTTTGGACCAATACAATTTGAAATTACTTACCGAGACAACATGCAATGAAATATAATATATGTTGCATATATAACAAGAGAAAGAAACAGTCATAACTGTCCAATAATTTTAACTAATCCTAGATGGAATTATACAATACTGTTTAAAGGTCTATGTTCAGTAAGATTCTTTTTGTTTTTGAAATATGATTAAAATACAGTCAAAAACAGTAATAGTGGGAAATAATATTGCAATTTAGGATCGCCGCTTATTTGAATCTGTTTTCAAAAGTATTTACAGTTTTTTTCAATCGCTAACAAGCGCTTACCCATACTTCAGATACTTTTTCCTAAACTCTTAACACAGACTCACACCAACAAAACACAATTGGCCAAATTGATAATTTTCTTCTCAAGAACACATTTTGTTACAGATTTTTATGATTGTTTACACACTAAAATAAAAATTTCCACACAATTTGCAAAATTCTACTCCAATGAGCAAAACCCCTCCGCAGATTTGCACAACATTACACACAATGTCTGCCTTACCCTTTTAGCAAAACATTACACACGGTGATTTGTAAAACTCTACACACATTTTCACACCTTAGACACAGATAAGGATTGTGAGGTTACTTCCTTGTCATTACAAAGCCCCGGATTGCCATTGACCACACTAATGAATGAATTGGATATGCACATCCATCAGGCGTGGAAGCACACATGTGCTAATTTGAAAACGCATCACTCAGGAGTGCTATAAAAGGCAGCAGGTGAGTTCACCTGTCTTCAACAAAAATGGAAGGAGCTAGAAGAAGAAGAAGAAGAAGAAGAAGAGTGAGAATAAGAGGGGGGGCTCAAAGAGGAGATGAAGGAGGTAGAGGAAGAGGAGAAGGAGGTAGAGGAAGAGGTGAAGGAGGTAGATGAAGAGGAGAAGGAGGTAGAGGAAGAGGAGAAGGAGGTAGAGGAAGAGGTGAAGGAGGTAGAGGGACCATGGACTGACACCGATGGAAGCTGGACAAAGAGTTCAACCAAATCTCTGGTTGATACTGTAACTGAATAGTTACAGTATTCTTGTTGCTTTTACAGCAGTTTTTCTTCAGAGTCAAACTGTATGTACTTCATGCAGTAATTTTAATTTGTCTACAGATTTTATTTTTTTCATTGATTTCATTGTTGGTTGATTACTGTAACTGATTATGGTAAGAAATACTGTAAATAAATACTTGAAATATGAGTCTGCAGAAATCAGTGTTGTGCAGTGCTTGGTAAGTTTATAGTAGGCCTATTTGTGTACATTCTCCCTATATCTCAAACTAATCATGAAGAATGTTGTTTGTGTGTCACAATTTTTTTTTTCATCTAAATTATCCCTTACATAACAATGTCTGGCCAAAAATGTAGCACATGCTATTTCCTAAAAATAGTATTTTTACAAATGTGTTTTTTATTTATCACAACAGTGTGAAACTGGTTACAATAGTGTCTGATCATTGAGGACTGTGTTGGTTAAATGAAAACTAATAGCATTTTCACAAATATGTGTATATCTTTTGACTGAAGTGTGTATGTTTTGACAGAAGTGTGTCATTTTCCAAACAATCTAGGAATTATGCCAATTGAGTGTGGTGTTTGGATAATTGTGATTACATTTTGAAAAAAAGAACCCGGTTTTCAAAATTGCGTGTAAACAATTGAAAAAAACTGTAAATATATACTAACTCTTGTAAGGAACTCAGCTTTTTGGAAATATTAATAATCAATAATATCTTGTTATTATTAATTATAAATATTTGGGTCAGTTAATTGGATTAACTTGATGTGGCTGAATTAATATTACAATCAATTAATCAGTTCTTCCAACGAACTCTTTTGATTATTAATTTATTCTAAGAAAAGGGTATCTTCCATGGCCACCGAAGAATAATTATTTCTTCGCCTGTACTTGTACTTTGAGCCAGTAGCAAAAACCGTGATCGTAAAGTGACTTGTATTGCAAGCAAAACAGAACCAAATACATATTATGTACAAGTTTTATTAACTAAATATAGATATTTATATGAATATAAATAAACTAAACAACATACACACATGAATACATAAATAGGTTAGTGATAGGATGAAGTTGGAAACCGGAAGAGGGTCTATGAGAAGAACCATCAGAATTTCATTTTACACATTTCATTGAATTGAATACTTGCATTTGTAATGGGAACAATTCTTGAAGTTGTTGAAAATTGAAGTCGTTGATGGTTCCGGCAGTGTCAAGTGGAAGTTGGTTGAGCGTTCTCTTTCTCCAGGACCGCATGGCTGGTTTGGGCAAGGCCTGGGACTCTGTTGAGGCCACGCCGAGCACCCAGGAGAAGTGAGGAAGTCGGAAGGATGGGTGATTGGAGTCGTTGTTGGTTGGAGTCTTTGTTGGTTGGAGTCTTTGTTCCAAAACTCCTGAGATTGTCCTTGGTTCTTTGTGAGAGAGTCTTCTCTCTTTTCCATGAGGCCGGATCTGGTTGGAATCGAGGCCTGCTGGGCCCTGGGGCCCCCGTGGAGGGGGAGGGGGCTCCCCAGTCTCACCAGAACAGTGTTGCGGCTGGATGAAAAACTAAGAGAGGCAGGTCACATGTGGACTGTCTCTAATAAGGCCTGGAGAAGATCCTCCCCTAAGGGTTGAACTCGACCAATCAGAAAAGGGGACATGTCTGAGAGGGAAAGTGGCTCTTAGTTGATTTATGGATCTTTGTCCCAAGGAAGATTATACCTTCATTAATGCTAAAATAGCTATAACACATCCACACTGCATTCTAGAAGAAGGTGATGTACATCAAAGTGTGAGTCATTAAATGAGGATTAGTTAGGTAGGAGGCACTATACAGGTGAGGTTACATTGATCGTTAGTTTGTTGTATACCTGGATACATACCATAATATATACCTAATAGTACACGAGACAGTAAACCATTTACACTGTTTCTTTCACAGTTTTATGCATGTTCATTTATAGATCAGTTAGTCTATGATTAATGCAGCAAAGTCTGTTTTAAAGAGGGTTTCTGTTTCATAGTCTCTCTCTTGAGTATGTGGCCACATTCCTCGGAGGTCGTAAAATCTCCTTGTCATGCCCTGTAACATGACACTGTTTCTGCCCTTGTGTTTGCTCATTTGGGCTGTGTGAGGAGTTTCATAAACCTTTGTATATAATGAATAATTAGTATGTGTCTGATTGGTCCATACCCTACAGATCCCCCCTCTCGATCGTTGTTGTCCCCCCTCAAGGACAACCACGAGCGAAGTTGGAAGTGCAGAGAGATCGGACACACACTTGTCATAGAAGGCTGGAAGGCCATGGTGGCCTCTGGTTGCTCGTGTCTTCTGGAGCGGTGGTCGTTCCACGGCTGGTGATGTGGACAGTAGCCAAGTCCAGGTCTCTGCAGCAGGTGTTGAGGCAGCAGGTTTTGGGACATTCTGAAGTTCATTAGTTTTGGGGCAGGTGTTTCCTTGTGGTTGCAGGAAGTGGTTAGGCCTCTATGTAGCATAGAGAGGTTTTCAAGCTGACATGGTGCTGGTGGCCGGAGGTCAGAAGGTGGTTGTTAGCCTCTCAGTCACGAGAGGTCTGAAGGATTGAAGTGTTGTTCTGTCCTTATGGTGGTGCCGACGCAAGCTTGCCTAAGCTGGGGTGGGCAAGGAGTCGGAAGCTTGTACCTTACAGGACTCCTCGGGTGAGTCCTGTGCAGGGAGCTATTTTGCGTGTGTCAGCGGCTCCAGTAACTCTGAGGCAGGTGCGTCCAGCTGTCCTTGCGGAGCCTCAGATTGACACCTGTGTGAAGGGTATGGAAGAGGATGCTGTCGTTGACAGCCGTGGTCTTCCTGTGGTGTTTGCAGGTTGAGGGTGCTGTCCTCCATGGCTTCTCCAAGGGGCTTGGCTGGTACCTGGGTTGTTGCCATGGTGACAGTTCTGTGCTGGTCCTGGGCATGCTCAGTCCAGCTGCATTGAATCTGGTTCGAACCTCAGTGTCTAGCTGGTCTGTAAGGCTTTGGCCACAGGTCCGCTCCTTGTGGGACGCTGTGATCTATTATGTGAGGTTGTTTACCTTCTGTTTTATACCCATAAGGTGGGGTAAGGAGATGAGAATCTTGATCACCCCGGTGTGGCTGTAACTCTGGCTTGGGTCATGGGTCGTTTGTCCTCTTCTCTCATGGTGCAGTTCCGTTGGCTCCGGTGCCGTCGGATGTCAGCAGCCATGGGTGGAACAGTGTTCCTCGCGATGGCTTGTCAGTCTTTTCGTTCTCCTAACCGGTTAAGGTCAGGTTAAGCAGAGGATCTGCAACATTTTGGCACACCTGTGGTGAGAGACTAATGCATGACCCTAGAAAGTTCAGAGCCACGGTTTAATGGGTTCGCTAGATATGTAGCATAAAGCTAGGTATTTCATGTGTAGCTAGCTAGTGAAGTGTGTATTGTATCCTTATCATCTTAGCTGTGAATGTTAGGAGGCTAAGACTTGTGTGGTTCCGAGAGTATTTCCTGGAAAGGGCATAGCCGAGATGAAATAAATGACTTAAGATGGTTCTTATGACTAAAATATTTCTCTGGACTTAACTGGTGGTTCACTACGGCTTGACGAAGTGAAGAATAGGAGGAAAAAGGACAGCTTTCCTATTCAAATTATGCTTATTATCAATCCTCAGGACTATAGTTATGCCCTAGTAATCGTTGAAGTTACTTGTGTTGCAGGGTCATAAAAATTAGTGCACTTGTTGAAAATAAACAAAATCACAAATAAAGGTGTCTCTGGTTCCTTTCTGGGCCCTATGGGAAATGGAACCACATTTGAACAAGAGAAGAAATGGAAATAAATCATATACATGACAGTATAGACAAGTGAATAGCTGACTGCTATTATTATCGAAGTAAAATAAAAATAAAAAGGACTTAAGTAAGTGATCAAAACAGCCGGAATGATCTGAAATTGAGAGTAATCAATAGCACTAGTGACTAACCTTTAGATTTGCCTGGACCAAAACTCCATAGTGGGTCACAGCTGTTGCGTGTTTAAGACCACACCGTGTGTGTCCCTCCAAAGGTTTAGTCAACATGCTGATGAAAATTCTCATAACTATAAGAATTCTTCTCTAGCTACACAGCTTACATGTAATTAAACTTGGGTTTAATTGACAGGGCATCTGCAAATTTAGCCTACAGCGCTCAGCAAGGACTATGCCTAAACTGCTAACCGCTAACTGTAGAAGTTATTATGTAGCTTAGCCTAAGCTGGATGGATGCTAGGTTAGCTTAGCTTAGCCTAAACTGGATGGACGCTAGGTTAAGTTAGCTTAGCCACCTAGGCTGGTTTGTTTACAAGATGACGTCACGAGTTAGCACTTCCTGTGACAAGTCGTTGTCATGGGAACCAGTGCATGTCAGAACAATTCAACAGTCCATGAAGAATGTCCGCACATTTTAAATGAGTTATGCATGTTTAAACGGGTTAAAAGGGGGCACCTATACTTTAAATCTTTCAAGAACTTGATGTTACATTCAGTAAAATGCAAATGTGGTTTGGCATTTGCAAATTTTACTCATGGAACTCTTCTCTTTACTGTACGCAACTTATTCTATTTGTTTACAGAGTAAGGAAATAGATTTGCTGTAAGTCAAAGCTTGTCTAAGCCTATATAGTTACGTCCATCTCGTGCATAAATACTGACTTTTCAGCGAGTAAACAGTTTTGATCGCTAGGTAGCTCTCTGCTTGTAGATGCAGCCAAAATTTAGGTGAATTTACATCAACCTAACAATAATTTGTAAGGTCTTTACTTTGTAGAAAGGGGAGCATCACCCAAGTCTACGTGTATATAACACTGTACTGAGATTCCTTCGTCAGAAACAGATTAAGCAATACTGCAATTTGGATTCCTTCAACCAAAGCAGACTAATAAATACCGGTACAGTTTGCATGCCGCTGAGATGAGATTCCTTTGTCAAACAGACTTACGCTTTAATGCTGAAATTACCGATACCAGTTAAGACCCCTTTTTTTTTATTTTTTATTATTATTATTTTAAGTAGAGATGTCAATTCCAGCTATCGTTTTATCTGCATTTAGACAAGCCAGCAGCTAGTGATCAAAATGTGTATCGCATATCATGTCCCGTTTGGATCGGAATGATCAAATAAGCACTTTTTTAGGATAACAGTAGTTACGAAGGGGCTCTAGGTCATGCTAGTTTTCCTGTAACCCTTCATTGTCATGGAAACTAATGTGTAGCAGTGCCAATTCAACCAGCATGTAGCAAATGTTTGTTTCAAAAGAGTCGTGCATAGTCTGTTGGCAGGTGAGGCTTACACGTCCATTCAAGATTTCCTTTATATCAGTAAAATTCTACTTTTACTAATGCAGAGTCTTGCTGCTCTTTGAGCACACATTTTCATCTACTTTAAAAGTTTTATGTCCTATGTTGACCAGGGACTTTTTAGCAGAGTCTTGCATTGTTTTCATGCTGTGTGCCTTCTGGCTTTGCAGTTCAGAATCAATGGGGTCTTAGGAACCTTTTCTGGGGAGGCCTTCTGTGTTAGAGGCCTTCTGCATCAGGTCACGCATCGTTGAGTGGGCATTGCGTGGGGGCAGGTGAAAATATGGTGACTAACTGGTTTTGGAGGAAAAGTTTCTTGAAGCTGGTGTCCTCCTCCGTCACAGGTTCGTTGTAAGTTCCACAGAAAACTCGTTCGGAGTCGGTGGTGGTAGCACAGGCCCTTCTAGGTCTGTCCTGCTTGGTGTTTGGGCAGGGCCCAGCTGGGCTAGATGTGTCTAGATCAGATGGAGTCTGTCTCGGTGTGCCACACCGGCTGCAGGTGCAGACTGCAGGTGAAAATCAATGTCTCGTGGATTGGCAGGGATGTCTCTGACCTTTCACTTGAGATTGTTGAGTGTCACTTCATGTGCCATTTCAGGGATTGTCTGAGTTACCTTTTCCTCCTGCAGCTGCAGGGGCTCTCAGGACACTGTCTGGTGAAGTGTTAAGCCGAGGGCTTTGGCTCCTCCCCCCCTTTGTGCAGGGCTGGGGAAGCTTACGCTGCTAATGTGAAGGTCAGCAGGGTCCATCTTTCTTGTGTGGTCCATTTGCAGTGGGTTGGACTGTTGCAGCTCTCTTTGGACCACATGGAGTGCGTCAATAATGTTACAGCATCGCTAAGTCAGTGTTCGGACTTCCGCTGCACATTGATGGCTTTAGCTCTCTTTGAGTTCAACCATTTCTTTAAGTTCTTTGAGTGAAACAGTTCTTTACCCGTCGGTTTGCAGGTGCTCAGAGCTGTCGTCCGCCTGAAAACTGATGATCTCTTTCAGTTGCTCTGCTCTGTCAGGGTCCTTGCATCTGTCCTGTGCCTTCTCCCGTTGAGCAGGGTTCGTTCTCTGTGGAGTCCTGTGGCTGGCAGCGTTAGTTCATTTACCTCCTGTTTGAGGCCTGCGGGAGCATGGCCAAGGAGAAGATAATGCTGGTCAGCTCTTGGTGGCTCAGGCTGGGTGTCAGACGTCTGCTTTCATTGTTGCCTAACTGTTCCTTCCTCTGCCGTGGCAGGTCGTTGCCTGCTTCAGGCTGAAGGATGTCCATGACACTGCTCTGCCGGGTCTTCAGGTGGTCCTGGTGGCAGGGCTGGGTGTCTGAGGCCTACTGGAACACTTGTGGGAACACGAGAGAGAAATGGCAAAGGCAAATGCAAGTTTCTACAGAGGTGGTGAGCTATCTGTGTGGGAGAATGGCTATGTGGAGCAGCTAAAATTTAGTGTTGGTGAGCACACACAACAAAAAAAAAACAGTTTTGAGTATCTTAGTTGACGTGCTTTAAGCAGCATCGACTGATGACTGGGCTCTTACATGTCATAACCTATTACTCAAAAATGCTGATGGTTCTTCTCACATGTTGTGCTACGAGAGTAACAGATAGAGCAAAACCAAAATAAAACAATGGGATGAAACCAGAAAAGAAGAGGAAGAAAGGAGTGTTTTACCTATTTAGGTTTAGCTAGGAGACATAGGTAAACAGGAGTCACTTATGGGTTATGCTGCTGTTAGACTAAGCTACCAGGGACACATCAGACATCTCAAGGTCCAAAAGAAGAAGAAGAAACAATGGGAAGTGTTTCCACTTCTGTCTGGGGCCTACTGTGCGTTTGTGTTTAGCCGTACTTTATGTACTTAGCTTGGTGCTAAGGAGTGAGGATGGGTAAAACACAGACAGGAAGTAGGATATTAATGACCTGTGTAACTCGCTATGGAAACAACAGTCGCTAGATATTGTAATCCTATAGAGAGAGAGAAGATGAGGATAGTGACTAGTGATCTAAAATAAGGTAAAGGTAAAGTTAGAATGTCCTTATAGCTCTAAGAAAACTAAAAGGAAAGGGAAGCGTATCAAGTAATTTAATTAAATTTCAAATTTAGTTAAGCCCTTCTTTTTTTCTTTAGCTGAATATAAGAATTCAGGCTGAAACAAACGTTAATAACTAAATTGAAATAAAATAAAAAAAAATAAAAAAAATTTATGTAAACATTGTGTGTTCTCATAGCTCTGGTAACTAGAGGGGAACTTGACTAAGCAAATTGATTTAATTAAATTCCCAATTTAATTAAATTCAATTTAACTGAATAGGACTATTCAGGCTCAACAGGTGTAAATACACAAAATAAAATAGGGGTAGATTTAAGTAAAAATAAAAGAAACACAATTAAAAACCCAAGGTATCTGGGTTTCAATCTGAAAGTGAAACCAAGAGGAAGGGGTCGAGAGAGAGAAAGAGAGAGAGAAGAGGGTGGTTTAACCCTCTTATGAGACGTGCTTCGTGAAGCTCTGACACCAGGGTGAATCATTCGTCTCAAATCATTCGGAGTGTATCACTGCTAAGGTCACGTGATTTTATTAAACTGGGCTTCGTTACGCGTCATAGCTGTTTCGAAATTGTTTTAAATTTCAACGGTTCGTGAACCATTGTGTATCTGGTCTCTATGTGATCTCGTATCACTTTATAGATTCGTACACATTTAATGACGCATTTGATAAAGGGTCTGATTGACTTTCAAGTCAAGCTTTCATAAAACGAGCCCTACGGTTTACTAAGATATTATGCCTTGAAAGACACCTCATATTAAACGATATTAGGTAGCTCGCGGATTGCCATTACCTGATTACACCTTTTGATAAAACCTTTGCGATTGGTTTGTAAAAGGTGTTCCGTTGATTTGAGTTTCCGCTACGCTTTCACGTGTTGGGCGAATGTGATGACCACTACACTACAGAAACCTAATGTTGAGAGGGATGTGCTTTTTAGAAGATGGCTCCTTCCCATAATCTGCCCTGCAAGCAGTGTGACAGTCTGTAAATTCCACAAACAACAGAACAGAGGTTATTCGGCATGGCAATCTGCCTACAGCTCCTTGGTACGATGGCCTTCACAAGGGTTATGTAGCGAATTGCAGCATTTATATTTAACATGCCTCCACTTGTTTCCACACAGTTTTGAACTGAGGACCTGTCGCGTGTAAAGCGAACGTGATAACCACTACACTACGGAAACTTGATGTGGATGTCAGTCCCACCTCTTCTAGGGTACGCTTGTTCAAAAACGACTGAAACTATAGACTGCCCAGTGTTTTAAACATGGCAAAAAGCTGCTAATTTTGTTGGCAGACCAAAAATTTTTTATTACTGTACAGGAAACCTCAACGGTCATTTGTTTTATTTTTGACAGAAAATGTGCCTGCATCCCTGCAAGTGTACTGACCTGATCAAGCGAAAACCACACACAGTTTCCGCCCAGGTTCGAAATGGGGACCTTTCGCGTGTGAGGCGAACGTGATAACCACTACACTACGGAAACACATCTTCAGGTTGCAGACATAAATCTTTAGGTGCACGCTTATTAAAAGGCATATAAAGGAAAGGAGCGCTGGTACTAGCGTGGCAAAAACTTTAAATTTTCTGTCAGAATCCAACCACTGTTTCTGCTCGGTTTCGAACAGAGGACCTTTTGCGTGTTAGGCGAACGTGATGAACACTACACTACAGAAACCTATTGATGAGGTACATGTGCTTTTTAGAAGATGGCTCCTTCCCATAATCTACTCTGCAAGCAGTGTGACAGTCTGTGAATTCCACAAACAACAGAACAGAGGTCATTCGGCATGGCAGTCTGCCTACAGCTCCTGGGTACGATGGCCTTCACCTGTCTTAAAAGTAAGGGTTTTGTATCGAATTGCAGCATTTATATTTAACATGCCTCCACTTGTTTCCACCCAGTTTTGAACTGAAGACCTTTGCGTGTAAAGCGAACGTGATAACCACTGCACTACAGAAACTTGATTTGGACGTCAGTCCCACTGCTTCTAGCGTACGCTTGTTCAAAAGCGACTGAAACTATAGACTGCCCAGTGTTTTTAACATGGCAAAATGCTGCTAATTTTGTTGGCAGACCGAACATTTTATATTACTGTACAGGAAACCTCAATGGTCATTTGTTTTATTTTTGTCCTTTTCTAAAGAGATTAAACCACAAACATCCCTGCAAGTGTACTGACCTGCTCAACAGAAAATCGCATACGAAATTTTTGCAAAAACCACCCACAGTTTCCGCCCAGTTTCGAACTGGGGACCTTTCGCGTGTGAGGCGAACGTGATAACCACTTCACTACGGAAACTCATCTTCAGGTTGCAGACATAAATCTTTAGGTGCACGCTTATTAAAAAGCATATAAAGCAGTGGTCTCAAACTCAATTCCTGGAGGGCCAGAGCTCTGCACAGTTTTGCTCCAACCCTAATCAAGCACACCTGATTCAGCTAATCAAGGTCTTCAGGATTGCTAGAAACTTCCTTGCAGGTGTGAGTTTGAGCTGGTTGGAGCTAAACTGTGCAGAGCTGTGGCCCTCCAGGAATTGAGTTTGAGACCACTGATATAAAGGAAATGAGCGCTTCACCCACCTAGTGTGGCAAACAGTTTACATTTTCTGTCAGAATCCAACCACTGTTTCTGCTCGGGTTTCGAACCGAGGACCTTTCGCCCTTTAGGCCACCGGGTTAGGGAAGGGGACCCCCGCGCGTCGCCCCCTAGGTGATTTTTCGGGGACCGGCCGACGGCGCCGACGAAATCCGGCCCCCTCGCCTGCGATCCGGGCATCTGCCACAGGGGGGCGACTCGCCGACCGCCCTCAGTCGATTCGACACGCGCCGAACAGGTTGCGGGCGGGCGTCCACGGAGCGCACGTGCGTCCCCCTGACCGCCCTTTCGCGAAATTCCCTGACCGCACCCACCGACCACGGAGCGCCCGTCCGTCCCACCTGTGACCTGCGAACAGCCTTTTCGCCCACGGCCAACCTGGGTGACGGCCCCTGGCCCCGCCCACTGACACGAACAGCCTATTCGTCCCCCTAACCGCCTGTGTGACCACGAACGGCCTTTTCGCCCACGGCCAACCTAAGTGACGGCCCCTGGCCACGCCCACTGACACGAACAGCCTATTCGTCCCCCTAACCGCCTGTGTGACCACGAACAGCCTATTCATCCCACTGACCACCTATGTGACCACGAACGGCCTATTCATCCCACCGACCGCCCAGTGACCACGGACAGCCTATTCGTCCCACTGACAGCCTATGTGACCACGAACGGCCCGTCCGTCCACGGCCAATCTAAGTGACGGCCCGTGGCCCCGCCCAGTGACTACGGACAGCCTATTCGTCCCACTGACAGCCTGTTTGACCACGAACGGCCCGTCTGTCCACGGCTAATCTAAGTGACGGCCCGTGTCCCTGCCCAGTGACCACGGACAGCCTATTCGTCCCACTGACAGCCTGTTTGACCACGAACGGCCCGTCTGTCCACGGCCAATCTAAGTGACGGCCCGTGGCCCCGCCCGGTGACCACGGACAGCCTATTCGTCCCACTGACAGCCTGTTTGACCACGAACGGCCCGTCTGTCCACGGCCAATTTAAGTGGCGGCCCGTGGCCCCGCCCAGTGACCACGGACAGCCTATTCGTCCCACTGACCGTCTGTGTGGCCACGAATGGCCTATGTGTCCCATCAGAAGAACTATGCATTATTAGACTTAAAATGGCATGTCCATGGACAGCCTATTTGAACTCTGTCAAATAAGTTACAGGTCGGCAAAGTAAGGGCCCACCTGTAACTTATTTGACAGGGTCCAAATAGGCTGTCCGTGGTCAATGCATTAATAGGTCATATTTCATAATTACAGTGGTTTTATTAGGTGAAACCTACTGTACACCACACAGGGGCCACAATACAACACACTGATGTACATTAAAGCTATCAATTATGCATAATTAGCCTAAAAATGGACTGTCCACGAACAGCCTATTTGGACCCTGTCAAATAAGTTGCAGGTGGGCAAAGTAAGGAACCACCTGTAACTTATTTGACGGGGTCCAAATAGGCTGAGCGTGGTCAATGCATTAATAGGTCATATTTCATAATTACAGTGGTTTTATTAGGTGAAACCTAATGTACACCACACAGGGGCCACAATACTACACACTGATGTACATTAAAGCTATCAATTATGCATAATTAGCCTAAAAATGGACTGTCCACGAACAGCCTATTTGGACCCTGTCAAATAAGTTGCAGGTGGGCAAAGTAAGGGCCCACCTGTAACTTATTTGACGGGGTCCAAATAGGCTGTCCGTGGTCAATGCATTAATAGGTCATATTTCATAATTACAGTGGTTTTATTAGGTGAAACCTACTGTACACCACACTGGGGACACAATACAACACACTGATGTACATTAAAGCTATTAATTATGCATAATTAGCCTAAAAAATTACTGTGCACGAACAGCCTATTTGGACACTGTCAAATAAGTTACAGGTGGGCAAATTAAGGGCCCACTGTAGCCTAAAACTGGACTGTCCATGAACAGCCTATTTGGACCCTGTCAAATAAGTTACAGGTGGGCAAAGTAAGGGCCCACCTGTAGCTTATTTGACGGGGTCCAAATAGGCTGTCCGTGGTCAATGCATTAATAGGTCATATTTCATAATTACAGTGGTTTTATTAGGTGAAACCTACTGTACACCACACTGGGGAAACAATACAACACACTGATGTACATTAAAGCTATTAATTATGCATAATTAGCCTAAATATGGACTGTCCACAGACAGCCTATTTGGACCCTGTCAAATAAGTTACAGGTGGGCAAATTAAGGGCCCACTGTAGCCTAAAAATGGACTGTCCACGAATAGCCTAATTGGACCCTGTCAAATAAGTTACAGGTGGGCAAATTAAGGGCCCACTGTAGCCTACAAATGGACTGTCCACAGACAGCCTATTTGGACCCTGTCAAATAAGTTACAGGTGGGCAAATTAAGGGCCCACTGTAGCCTAAAAATGGACTGTCCACAGACAGCCTATTTGGACCCTGTCAAATAAGTTACAAGTGGGCAAAGTATACCTGTAACTTATTTGACGGGGTCCAAATAGGCTGTCCGTGGTCAATGCATTAATAGGTCATATTTCATAATTACAGTGGTTTTATTAGGTGAAACCTGCTGTACAACACACTGGGGACACAATACGACACACTGATGTACATTAAAGCTATTAATTATGCATAATTAGCCTAAATATGGACTGTCCACGAACAGCCTATTTGGACCCTGTCAAATAAGTTACAGGTGGGATCTTTTTTATATTTTGTTGTCATGATTGATAAAAATGCATAAAAATGATTAAATATCAATTTTAAGTTCATCTTTGGGCCCCCCTGAGCAATTAGCAGCCTTCAGAACCCCGAAATTCCACTGTCCACGAACAGCCTAAATTTTTGAATGGGATAAGTTGCAGGTGGGACGTCCAGATCTCAGCCTCTGGACACAATTTGGAGCTGAAACCTGAAACAGGGCCCACCTGTAACTTATTTGACGGGGTCCAAATAGGCTGTCCGTGGTCAATGCATTAATAGGTCATATCTCATAATTACAATGGTTTTATGTCGTCAAACCTACTGTAAACCACACTGGGGACACAATACAGCACACTGATGTACATTAAAGCTATTAATTATGCATAATTAGCCTAAATATGGACTGTCCATGAACAGCCTATTTGGACCCTGTCGAATAAGCTACAGGTGGGATGCTGTTTTTAACTTAGACATTTTCAGCGGATGAATCCCCGTAATGATTAGGCGATTTTATCACATGTGGTGAAGTCCCACCTGCAACTTATTTGACGGGGTCCAAATAGGCTGTCCGTGGTCAATGCATTAACAGGTCATATTTCATAATTACAGTGGTTTTATGAGGTGAAACCTACTGTACACCACACAGGGGACACAATACAACACACTGATGTACATTAAAGCTAATAATTATGCATAATTAGCCTAAAAATGGACTGTCCACGGACAGCATTTAGGGCACCCGTCAAATAGGTTACAGATGGAATGCTGTTTTTAACTGTAACGAACTTAACGGGGTACTACGGACCCCAGTCTTTGCGGACCGTCTGAGGGGACCCTGAGGGGCCACAGATTTCAAATCGGAGCCATTCGGAGCTATTGGGACCGTTGCGTGGGGATGTCCACCAAACGCCTATGAAAATGAATGGGATAAGTTGCACGTGTCAGTGGCTCCCGCGCGGCCCCCGGGGGTCCGAGGGGCCCCAAACTCTACAAAAAGTTGCGTCACGTGGCCCTCTGCGACAGACAGAGCGGGCTAGGTCGAGACATGCCAAGTTTATTTTTAGCTATTTTTTATGCACCTCTCTGTCTCCCATTGATCTCTATGGGAGCATGTGTCTGCAAGGGTTAATTCAGCAGTTAGGATTAGACGGCCTACTTGTTCCAACTTATGTGCAACTTATTCCATGGGGCTGTTGGTGGCCAATTAGCGCGAAAAAAGGTCAGAGGGACGCGGAACTCTAGAACCCGTCCCCGGGGCCCGTGACGAGACCCACGTGTCGGTTTCGGGCCGATCGGGCGTTTCCTTCAAAGCGTTTGGCTGAAACACATACTTAGAACCGATCTAGAACCACCAAGCCCGTGATCTAGAACCGGGGGCCCCCGGACCACAGCCGTGCCGAATTTGGGGCCGCTGCGACCTTTCGACCCCTTTTGGCCCCTGTTTTTTTGACGTCCCACGTGCAACTTATTCCATGGGGCTGTTGGTGGCCAATTAGCGTGAAAAAAGTTCAGAGGGACGCGGAACTCTAGAACCCGTCCCAGGGGCCCGTAACGAGACGCATACGTCAGTTTCGGGCCGATCGGACCTTTCTGTCCACCCTTCACCGAGCACATGGTCCAATTAATGGCAGCCCTCTTGCACACACAGAAAGACATATGCTCAGTAGAACCAAAAGTGAGGAGATTTTTGAACAAAAAAATGATACACTTGGAACCGATCTAGAACCCTGCGATCCGGGATCTAGAACCGGGGGCCCCTCGACTACCAGGGCGGCGAATTTGGAGGCGGTGCGACCTTTCGACCCCTGTATTTCCGCCCTCCCACGTGCAACTTATTCAGTTTAAACTTCACAGTCGCTTCCAGGTCAAGGGGGGCTTTTTTCGGCCAAACGAGCAGTTTTGGGCACGGAACTCTAGAACCCGTCCCCGGGGCCCGTGAAGGGACGCATATGTCAGTTTCGGGCCGATCGGCGTTTCCTTCGAACCGTTTTGCTGAAACACATACTTAGAACCCATCTAGAACCACCAAACTCGTGATCTAGACCCGGGGGCCCCCGGACTACCGCCGTGCCGAATTTGGGGCCGCTGCGACCTTTCGACCCATTTTGGCCCCTGTTTATTAGACGTCCCACGTGCAACTTATTCCCTGGGGCTATTGGTGGCCAATTAGCGCGAAAAAAGGTCAGAGGGACGCGGAACTCTAGAACCCGTCCCAGGGGCCCGTGACGGGACGCATACGTCAGTTTCGGGCCGATCGGACCTTTCTGAAACACGTCCACCAAACACCTGTGGAAATGAATGGGATAAGTCACACGTGTCAGTGGCCCCTGTACGGCCCCCGGAGGTCCCACGGGCCCCAAACACTGCGTGCCAGGGGCCCGTGACGGGACGTACGTGTCAGTTTCGGGCCGATCGGACCTTTCTGTCCACCCTTCACCGAGCACATGGTCCAATTAATGGCAGCCCTCTTGCACACACAGAAAGAAATATGCTCAGTAGAACCAAAGCGAGGAGATTTTTGCACAAAAAAATTATACACTTGGAACCGATCTAGAACCCTGCGATCCGGTATCTAGAACCGGGGGCCCCTCGACTACCAGGGCGGCGAATTTGGAGGCGGTGCGACCTTTCGAGCCCTGTATTTCCGGCCGCCCACGTGCAACTTGTTCAGTTCAAACTTCACAGGCGCTTCCAGGTCAAGGGGGTGTTTTTTGGCCAAACGAGCAGCTTTGGACGCGGAACTCTAGAACCCGTCCCAGGGGCCCGTGACGGGACGCATACGTCAGTTTCGGGCCGATCGGGCGTTTCCTTCGAACCGTTTTGCTGAAACACATACTTGGAACCGATCTAGAACCACCAAACCCGTGATCTAGAATCGGACCACCGTCCACCAAGTACCTGTGAAATCGCATTGAATAAGTTGCACGTGTCACTGAACCTCGTTCGGCCCCTGGAGGTGCTAGGGGCCCGAAACTTCTTGGAAAGCTGCGTCACTCGGCCCCGGAAAGCACACAGAGAGGGGAACGTCTAGTCACACAAAAAAAATACTTGTTGCCCAATGTCCACAGAACACCTATGAAAATCAATGGGATAAGTTGTACGTGAGACGCTTTGCCGTTTGGCCCCCGGGGGCCCTGGCGGCCCCAAACTTAATCTGCCTACTATCACTGGGGCCCAGAAAGACCCTGGGGGATGTAGAAAGCTGAACCATGTGTGGATCAGGCCGAACCACCGAAACGCACACTTGGGAACCACGTAGAACCTTGAAACTAAGGATCTCGCCCCGGGGCCCGCTGGGCTACCCTCACGCCAAATTTCGAGGCCCTGTGACTTTTCGGCTCAGAGTTAGAGACACAGTGAATTGAGACAAAAAACAGGTGGTTAGGGGTCAAAATAGGCACTTTGTGGTACTGAGGATGACTATGGTGAAGTTTAGGTGGTTAGGGGACCCCACAGGCACTTTGTGGCAATGGAGAAGAAAATAGGTGGTTAGGGGTCAAAATAGGCACTTCGTGGTACTGAGGAAGACTATGGAGAAGTTTAGGTGGTTAGGGGACCCCATAGGCACTTCGTGGCAATGAAGAAGAAAATAGGTGGTTAGGGGTCAAAATAGGCACTTCGTGGTACTGAGGAAGACTATGGTGAAGTTTAGGTGGTTAGGGGACCCCATAGGCACTTCGTGGCAATGAAGAAGAAAATAGGTGGTTAGGGGTCAAAATAGGCACTTCGTGGTACTGAGGAAGACTATGGAGAAGTTTAGGTGGTTAGGGGACCCCATAGGCACTTCGTGGCAATGAAGAAGAAAATAGGTGGTTAGGGGTCAAAATTGGCACTTCGTGGTACTGAGGAAGACTATGGTGAAGTTTAGGTGGTTAGGGGACCCCATAGGCACTTCGTGGCAATGAAGAAGAAAATAGGTGGTTAGGGGTCAAAATAGGCACTTCGTGGTACTGAGGAAGACTATGGTGAAGTTTAGGTGGTTAGGGGACCCCATAGGCACTTCGTGGCAATGAAGAAGAAAATAGATGGTTAGGGGTCAAAATAGGCACTTTGTGGTACTGAGGAGGACTATGGTGAAGAGTAGGTAGTTGGTGTACCCCAAAAGCACTTGGTGGACTCCCACGTGGTGCAATGGCACCCCCAGAGGCGTCCACAGAGAGCCTATGGTAATATATGCTAATCTTGGCCTCTTTATATGCGATTTTGGAAAAGTGACACGGCACCACTGAATAAGCAGCTTGTGTCGTCCATTTCGAGCACGCGGACCTCGAAGTGTCGGTGCTGACAATGGCAACTTAAATGAATGGGGAAAAGCAAACGTGATAACCACTACACTACGGAAACTTGATTTGGACGGCACCCACCTAGTGTCATTCGGCATTGCAGTCTGCCTACAGCTCCTTGGTACGATGGCCTTCACCTGTCTCAAAAGTAAGGGTTTTGTAGCATTTATATTTAAAATGCATCCACTTGTTTCCGCCCAGTTTTGAACTGAGCACCTTTCGGGTGTAAAGCGAACATGATAACCACTACACTACGGAAACTTGTTTTGGACGTCAGTCCCACCTCTTCTAGGGTACGCTTGTTCAAAAGCGACTGAAACTATAAACTGCCCAGTGTTTTTAACATGGCAAAAAGCTGCTAATAGGCGGCGAGCTACATAGGCCTACCGTGCACCCCCCCCACCTCCCAACAAAACCATACTTTTCTGAAAGGTCTGGATGTGTAGAATATGAATCTGAATGTTAACATTGAAAATGTTGGGTTGCACTACCTGTTTTAGGCCTGTGAATAGGGAAACCCTAAAAAACGATTGTAAGCGATTTTAACACGTCGAGATTGTCCTAGTCAATCAGAACAGCTTTTAGGGGACCCAATACACACTCAAACTTAACATATGATGACTTAGGTCAAATATCTACCATGCTGCTTATTGGTAGGTGTCTAAAATGAACATAGGTAAGGCTTTATGTTGATATAATGAGCCCATTTCATGCATAGGCCACGACCTAGATTCGCCTATCATACACCCCAACCCCCTCCCCTGACAAAATCATGCTTTTCTGAAAGGTCTGGATGTGTAGAATATGAATCTGAATGTTAACATTGACATTTTTGGGATACACTACCTGTTTTAGCCCTGAATATGGAAACCCTAAAAAACGATTTTAAGCTATTTTAACACGTCGAGATTGGCCTAGTCAATCAGAACAGCTTTTAGGTTACCCAATACTCTTACTACACTACATTGATAGTTACTTTAAATAGTTGTTTTTAATTATTTTTTATTTAATATAGTTAAGGCCTTGTATGGATATAATCGATCAAGGTCCATTTCCATAGTATCAGTTAATATGCTAACGTGCTAACATTCCAACCCTCATTACCCTTTCCATCAAAGGTGTGTGGCTCACAAGTCATTTCATTGACAAATCAGAAACCTGTCTGGGTTGTTCATCCAATGACAAAATAAGATATTTGTTGAATTTTCATTAATAGTTTCCTCTGTGTCAGACAGGTATATAAAGACCGTCCTGAAAGACTGTTCTTACTCACACAGACAGATTCTCCAAGTCTGCATCCTCTGCCTATACAGCAAGAAATTTGTTTCACTGAATTGCTCGATGTTTGATATTTTAGTTTACAATTTAATATAATTGACCCGTCTTACTACACTACATTGATGCTTACTTTAAATATTTGTTTTTAATTATTTTAAATGACATTTGATAGATTAATAGATATATACTTTATTCATCCCAAAGGGGAAATTTTAGACGTCCAGTAGCTTATACATACACACACACACACACACACACACACACATATCTCATACACATAGATAATCTAGTCGGTTATGTAGTTGGTTTCTTCAACATAGCTGAACTGCTCAGTTATGTCTGAGTCAAGACATGAGTCAGTGGGCCAAGTGACTGCAGGTCCTTCAAGGCATAGGGGATGTCATGGGACAAAACCAAAGTCCAGATGCATTGTGCATGTCCCTGGTCTTGTATATGGACCACTCGTGCAATTATGGGCAAACGCAGATTCTGATGCAAGATTAGCCAGAATGAAAGAAATACGTGACAAGAGATTAGCTGAACCACTGGAATCTGCTCACAGAATGACTGTAACCTGTGAACTTATACCAGACACCCTTACAGAAGGTGATGGATATCACAGAGAATGCTACCAAAGATTCACCATGAATCTCAAAAGACTCGACCAGAAGCCTGAACTATTAGCAGCAAGTTCAAGGCAAAGTCAGAGGGCCTCAACTGGTGACAAGGTGCTCTTCACACCTGACTGTATATTCTGCAACTCAATTACACGGAAGAAGGTAAAAAATAAAGGGATATGGACGACTGAGGGGTTAAGAGAGTTTGAGTGTGATGGGTGGAGAACAGTCCTCAAAGTTGCAGAACAAAAATTTGATGAAAATTTGCTTCACAGAATTAGAGGAAAGGATCTATTTGCTACAGAAGCTAAATACCACAAATCCTGTAGAGTCCAATATACACAAAATTTAGAAAAATGGAGAAGTGCAAGCACAGAAAACAAGGCCAAACAAATCCAACTAGTAGAAGCTCACGGTGAGGCATTTGGTGCTGTATCTCGAGTAATTGACAAGGAAATCATCGGCAGCAACAAAATGATGAAATTGACTGATCTGACCAAAATCTACATAGCTCATCTGGAATGCACAAACTTCCCCAATCCCAAATTGCGTGGGGAAAAGCTCAAAGCTAAGCTAGAAACACATGGACAATACAAGGAAAAGGTGGCATTCTGCAAGCTAAACAAAAAAGGCCGTTTCTCGACATACATTGTGTACAACTCACAAAGTGACATTACAAACCTAGTGCAGTGTGCATATGAACTTGGTTCCAAAGACATGATCCAGGAGACTGGCCATTATCTACATGAGGAGATTCTGGAAAGCTTTGCAAAAGCTGATGAGTTGAGATGGCCACCCTCTGCCCAGGATCTTGTAAGCATGAACATTGTAATTCCATCTAATTTGGAGACATTTCTGTGTCATGTGATATGTGGCAAACCAAAATCACAAAGCTCCAAAATGAACAGGCTTGTAAATTCAATAGGGCAAGACATATGTCGCGCCACAACAAATGGAGAATGGAAACTTCCAAAGCATATGCTTATATGCATGACACTTAGACACCTTTTCAGGAGTGAAAAATTAATTACCCTATTTAATCGATTGGGCCATTCAGAGAATTATACATTCTCCCTTGAACTGGAAACTGCACTTGCTGAGGCTGTGGCTGAGACATCCAGTCTTTTGTCTACACAAATCATTAGATCACCAGGAGCCCCTTCCATTTTCCACTCAGAATTTGATAATTTTGATCAGTTGCTCAACAACTTAACTGGAATGGATTCAATTCACACTGCACATGGCATTATGTTACAGGACATAGAAGGCAAGCCGGAGAATCATGGCGGAGTCCGTATCGATATTCCATCCACTTCCAGGAAAACAAAACGACGTTCTTTTGAGCAGGGGTCAGCTGAAGCTCTTCCTGACTGCTATATTACACAACGGAAAAGTCCTCAAATAACCATACACCAAAGAGTAATTCCTGATGGTGAGAGGGCTCTTCAAGATGCTACCATGAAGCACTTTCTGTGGGTCTTGATCCGTACAGCATGCAGCAAATCAGATCAACAATTTCCAGGATGGACAGGTTTCATCACAATGTCAGGACGAACCCCTGAAAGTCTGACAACTATTGATTATTACCCTGTTATTCCAAGCCCAATTACAGACTACAAGACAGTAAAAGAATGCCTTCGATATGCTGAGGAGGCAACAGCAGAAATCCAACAACAGTATGTTGTTACAACATTCGACTTGGGGGTATGCATGAAAGCATATCCCCTGATTTGGAATGATCAATCTAGGTATGATAAACACATAATATTGATTGGTACATTTCATCTGGCTTGCGCAAATCTGAAGATGGTGGGCAAGAAAATGGATGGATCGGGTCTCTCTGATATCTTGTTGGAAGCTGGGCTGATTGCATTAGGTTCTCTTCAAGGTGTCCTTACTGGTAAACATTATGACAGATCACTACACTGTCATAAGACAGTATTGGAATGTCTTGAAAGACTTTTCCTATCACAATACCTCACAAGTATTGGAGAGAAAGAAGTATTCTCTCAATTACCAGAGGGATCAAAGGGGATACTAGATGAACTGCTGAAAGCTCCTTCTAAAGAAGCCTTAGATGCAACAAGGAATGATGTTCCACTGCAGAAGTACATCGAAGGATATCAACAGTTTCGAGAGAGTGTAAAAGCTGGACATCTAGGGAAGACAGCACAGCTGTGGACATCTTACATGGACCACATCTGGTTGGTACTGTCTCTCATCCATGCAGTGAAACATGATGATTTTCTCCTTTATGCTCAGTGTTTGCACCTTATGGCAGACCTGTTTTTCAGCTTTGGAGGCCAGAATTATGCCAGATATCTCTCTTACTTCTCCATATTCATTGCGAACATTGAAGTGTCACATCCTGGAGCCACAGAGTTGTTGAAAAGAGGGGCTATTAGCGTTGCACGTTCCTTCATTCCAGGTAACCGCTGCGCCGTAGATAAAACTATGGAGGAGACCTTCATGCGACATGCTAAATCTCATGGGGGTGCTGGTGGAAATGCTTTTGGTGTGTCAGGAATTCTGACAAATTATGATGCCTACCAACGTTGGGTACGAACAACCCATGCTAGATCTCAGTATGTTAATGCAACCCTCAGTATGGCTGACATGCTGTCTGGAACAGCTGCAGAAACCAAGCATAATGAGCTTCGTCCAGCTGAGATGTTGAAGAGTGAAAAGTTGGTGAGAAAAACAATTGAGGCAGTGGAGAGCTTCCTTAACCCTTTTGAGTTGGGAAGCACTGACAACTTGTTTATTCTTTCTTCTGATGCTGCAGTATCTGCTGAGGTCCAAAGAGATGTTTTGAGAGCTGAACAAGCAGGCAAGGTTGCCAAGGATATTTTTATTGCGACACGCCTGGAAAAAGGTTGTGACTTCTTTGAGCCTATCAAGCGCCTTGGCCTCAAAACCTTCACGGACATGAACAAAAAGAGCAAAGTTACAACAACAACAACACACAAAGTAATACAGTATCAGCAGCAAGGGAACATTGCTTTCCAGTTGTTCATGAAGTCCCAACAGCAAGGTCTACAATTGGACATGAGGGAACTACTCACGTACCCCTTGACTCCTGTGCCGTACAGTATAGGCACTGCTGATGGTTTCTTGTCCAAAACAGATAAGTCAAAGTCATTTGCTTACCTGGTAAAAGACATCAATGATGCTGCCCTACCATCCACAGATCAAACTCTTGTAATTATTGATGGAAATGCCTACTTTTACTTCTTGAAGGAGGTACCAGGCAGCTTCAAACAGATATGCAGTAAGGTGTTTGACATGATGCCAAAGACAGGCAATGTTGTGTTCAGCACAGATAGTTACTTCCCCAATTCTGTGAAAACAATGGAAAGACAGAGGAGGGGTTGTGGTCAAAAGCTTATCATAAAAGGTGAAAATACCAAAAGGCCAGCAGATTGGAAACAGTTCCTCGCCAATGATGAAAACAAGCAACAATTTATTGCACTACTCATCCGCCTTTGGAGTGAAGACTCATATGCCAGGAAGCTACATGGGAGACAAGTGATCATAACCTGTGAAGGAACAGCATATCTGCTAACGTCTGAAGATGGCAGCTCAACATGCAGAACAGAAGTCCTGAGCCTTAAGTCTACCCAAGAAGAGACAGATTCTAGAGTCATTCTCTACTGTGACTTTGCCAGAGACAACAACTACAGCAATGTTGTCGTTAAGAGTCCTGATACTGACATATTTTTCATCTTGTTACACTATGCTCTGGCAATGTCAGACTTAAATATTATGTTTCACACTGGCACAGGAAACAAGAAAAGGCTCATTGATGTGAGTGAAATGTCTCGTAGTTACTCTCAGCAACATTTGACAGAACTAATGGCACTTCACGCCTTCAGTGGTTGTGATACCACTAGTGCATTCAAGGGGTTAGGCAAAGTCAGGCCATTGAAAACCCTCTCTGGGATGCCAAAGTTTGGAGAAACTCTTGCCAGGCTGGGAGACACATGGGATGTACCGAGGGATCTCTTTGATCTCCTCAATGAGTTCACCTGTGCTCTGTTTAGTAGACCACGAGTACGAAGTGTTGATGAGTTGCGTTTCTTGCGAATGAGTGAGCTGTGCTCCAAAGATGACAAGCATCTAGCCCACTCAAGAAATGTGGATCTGGCTACACTCCCCCCATGTGGGAGGAGTTTAGAGCAACACATCAGGAGGGTTAACTACCAGGTTGGAATATGGAAGGTGGCCCATATTGCCAACCCTGACATCCCTGATGCTTGCAATGGACACGGTTGGACACTGGTTGACCAAAAGATTGAGCCTCTGTGGTATGAGGGATGTGTTCTCCCACAGCAATTGGCAGATATCATTGAATCTGTGAGTGGCAGGGATGAGGAAGATGAATCAGATGATGATAGCGTAACAGATGAACAGTACTTATCTGATGATGACAACTCTGAGTCAGACCAGGATTGAAAAACAGTTTGAGTGTCATGTTACACCTGACATATGCATGAAATATACATGTATTTTATTGATTGGTAAAACATATTACCCTAATAGTAGGTCATTATACCTACTATTTGTTCAGTGTTTCTTTGGGAAAGGGAAGCTATGTATGCTGTAGTTCTCTTACAGCATGTGTGTGTGTGTGTGTGTGTGTGTGTGTGTGTGTGTGTGTGTGTGTGTGTGTGTGTGTGTGTGTGTGTGTGTGTGTGTGCATGATGTATATAGGTCTTGTGTGTTAATGTGTGTTCTTGTGCATTTGTGTGTGTGTGCGCATTCAGTATATAGTTATTTTCAATGCTGTATGTAGTTCTTGTATATAATTATTGTGCGTTTGTTTGTCTGTGTGCATGCTTGCATGCTGTATATAGTTCTTTTCCATGCTGATTTTAGCTTTTGTATATAGGCCTAGTTATTTTGTGTGTCTGTGTGCATGCTGTATATAGTTATTTTCCATGCTGATTGTAGTTTTTGTATATAGTTATTTTGTGTGTCTGTGTGCATGCTGTATATAGTTCTTTTGAATTTGTGTGTGTGTGCATGCTGTATATAGTTAATTTCAATGCTATATGTAGTTCTTGTATATAGTTATTGTGCGTTTGTGTGTCTGTGTGCATGCTGTATATAGTTCTTTTCCATGCTGTATGTAGTTATTGTATATAGTTATTGTGTGTGTCTGTGTGCATGCTGTATACAGTTCTTGTGAATTTGTGTGTGTGTGTGCATGCTGTATATAGTTATTTTCCATGCTGTATGTAGTTCTAGTATATAGTTATTGTGCGTTTGTGTGTCTGGGTGCATGCTTGCATGCTGTATATAGTTCTTTTCCATGCTGTTTGTAGTTTTTGTATATAGTTAGTGTGTGTCTGTGTGCATGGGAAATCCGGAAATTACAAAGGTAAACAACAGCACTACACACGTAGATGGTGCACGTGTCAGCAACGTCTTTGTTATTAAACATTGTGAAGTGCTGTTCCAATCCCATCTATACCTATCTGAGCTCATGTGGTCTCACACACTCACTCACTTAGCACCTGAGATCAATTAAGTCTGTGAGTCTTTAGTCCTTAGTCCTCAGGGCTTACTTTGGGATTGGCCCTTCGTGTGTGTGTGCATGCTGTATATAGGAAATGGGCTCATTAAATCAACATAAGGCCTTAACTATATTAATTTTAGTCACTTACCAGGAAGCAGTATAGGGTGCCCTTTGACCTAAGTCATCATATGTTAAGCTTGAGTGTGTAATGGGTCACCTAAAAGCAGTTCTGATTGACTAGGCCAATTTCGACTTGTTAAAATCGCTTAAAATCGTTTTTTAGGGTTTCCCTATTCACAGGCCTAAAACAGGTAGTGCAACCCAAAATTTTCAATGCTAACATTCAGATTCATATTCTACACATCCAGACCTTTCAGAAAAGTATGGTTTTGTTGGGAGGTGGGGGGGGTGCACGGTAGGCCTATGTAGCTCGCCGCCTATAATTTTGTTGGCAGACCGAACATTTTATATTACTGTACAGGAAACTTCAATGGTTATTTGTTTTATTTTTGTCCTTTTCTAAGAGATTAAACCACAAACATCCCTGCAAGTGTACTGACCTGCTCAACAGAAAATCGCATACGAAATTTTTGCAAAAATCACCCACAGTTTCCACCCAGTTTCGAACTGGGGACTTATCGCGTGTGAGGCGAACGTGATAACCACTACACTACAAACACGTCTTCAGGTTGCAGACATTAATCTTTAGGTGCACGCTTATTAAAAAGCATATAAAGGAAATGAGCGCTGCACCCACCTAGCGTGGCAAAGAGTTAAAGTTTTCTGTCAGAATCCAACCACTGTTTCTGCTCGGTTTCAAACCGAGGACCTTTCGCGTGTTAGGCGAATGTGATGACCACTACACTACAGATACCTATTGATGAGGTGCATGTGCTTTTTAGAAGTTGGCTCCTTCCCATAATCTGCTCTGCAAGCAGTGTGACAGTCTGTGAATTCCACAAACAACAGAACAGAGGTCATTCGGCATTGCAGTCTGCCTACAGCTCCTTGGTACGATGGCCTTCACCTGTCTCAAAAGTAAGGGTTTTGTAGCGAATTACAGCATTTATATTTAACATGCCTCCACTTGTTTCCGCCCAGTTTTGAACTGAGCACCTTTCGCGTGCAAAGCGAACGTGATAACCACTACACTACGGAAAATTGATTTGGATGTCAGTCCCACCTCTTCTAGGGTACGCTTGTTCAAAAGCGACTGAAACTATAGACTGCCCAGTGTTTTTAACATGGCAAAAAGCTGCTAATTTTGTTGGCAGACCGAACATTTTATATTACTGTACAGGAAACCTCAATGGTCATTTGTTTTATTTTTGTCCTTTTCTAAAGAGATTAAACCACAAACATCCCTGCAAGTGTACTGACCTGCTCAACAGAAAATCGCATACGAAAGTTTTGCCAAAATCACCCACAGTTTCCGCCCAGTTTCGAACTGGGGACCTTTCGCGTATGAGGCGAACGTGATAACCACTACACTACAGAAACCTATTGATGAGGACATGTGCTTTTTAGAAGATGGCTCCTTCCCATAATCTGCTCTGCAAGCAGTGTGACAGTCTGTGAATTCCACAAACAACAGAACAGAGGTCATTCGGCATGGCAGTCTGCCTACAACTCCTTGGTACGATGGCCTTCACATGTCTCAAGAGTAAGGGTTTTGTAGCGAATTGCAGCATTTATATTTAAAATGCATCCACTTGTTTCCGCCCAGTTTAGAACTGAGGACCTTTCGCGTGTAAAGCAAACGTGATAACCACTACACTACGGAAACTTGATTTGAAGGCAGTCCCACCTCTTCTATAATCTGCTCTGCAAGCAGTGTGACAGTCTGTAAATTCCACAAACAACAGAACAGAGGTCATTCTGCATGGCAGTCTGCCTACAGCTCCTTGGTACGATGGCCTTCACCTGTCTCAAAAGTAAGGGTTTTGTAGCATTTATATTTAAAATGCATCCACTTGTTTCCGCCCAGTTTTGAACTGAGGACCTTTTGCGTGTAAAGCAAACGTGATAACCACTACACTACGGAAACTTGATTTGGACAGCACCCACCTAGTGTGATTCGGCATGGCAGTCTGCCTACAGCTCCTTGACACGATGGCCTTCACCTGTCTTAAAAGTAAGGGTTTTGTAGCGAATTGCAGCATTTATATTAAACATGCCTCCACTTGTTTCCACCCAATTTTGAACTGAGGACCTTTCGCGTGTAAAGCAAACGTGACAACCACTACACTACGGAAACTTGGTTTGGATCTCATTCCCACCTCTTCTAGCGTACGCTTGTTCAAAAGCGACTGAAACTATAGACTGCCCAGTGTTTTTAACATGGCAAAAAGCTGCTAATTTCGTTGGCAGACCGAACATTTTATATTACTGTACAGGAAACCTCAATGGTCATTTGTTTTATTTTGTCCTTTTCTAAAGAGATTAAACAACAAACATCCCTGCAAGTGCACTGACCTGCTCAACAGAAAATCGCATACGAAATTTTTGCAAAAATCACCCACAGTTTCCGCCCAGTTTCGAACTGGGGACTTTTCGCGTGTGAGGCGAACGTGATAACCACTACATAACAAACACGTCTTCAGGTTGCAGACATAAATCTTTAGGTGCACGCTTATTAAAAAGCATATAAAGGAAATAAGCGCTGCACCCACCTAGCGTGCCAAAGAGTTTACATTTTCTGTCAGAATCCAACCACTGTTTCTGCTCGGTTTCGAACCGAGGACCTTTCGCGTGTTAGGCGAACGTGATGACCACTACACTACAGAAACCTATTGTGAGAGGAATGTGCTTTTTAGAAGATGGCTCCTTCCCATAATCTGCCCTGCAAGCAGTGTGACAGTCTGTAAATTCCACAAACAACAGAACAGAGGTCATTCGGCACCCACCTAGTGGGTGCTTCTCATTTCTTATTTGTGCATCCTCGTTTCCTTTCCTCGCTTCCTTTCCTAGCGTCTCAGCTCCACCCCCTGTAGGTTTTGAGGGAAGGACGCAAGGAAAGAAAATGAGGACGGAGGAATCGAATGAAAGCTTTTTTTATTCATTGGAATACTTGATCACTCGCGCGTCACTTCATAGCGTCATCAGCAGCGCTCAAAGGATCTGCCCTTATGTTGTTGAAGTTTGTTTATTTAAGAAATTCATAATAAATGATAATAAAGCAAGATACCCTGTTGAAATATGTGTAATGTGTGGTTTATATAAACTGCAAAGGTAAAGTATACATTAAAACAGATTGTGATCGATGTGAAGGGGGAGGAGAATGTATACGCGCGTCACGTTTAGTCGATAAATCTCTTCCGCATAGGATACACCTGTGTATCCTCGCTCATGACTCCTCTGGAAGCCTCCTCACTCCTCGATCCTCGCCTCCTCGCGGTGCAATTAGAGAATTGAGATGTCCTTCAAGATGGCTGCGCTCGATCGGTTTCCGGGACATAGGATGGAGGACAGAGGAACGAGGAGACGAGGAGGGATATTGCGAAGCACCCAGTGTCATTCGGCATGGCAGTCTGCCTACAGCTCCTTGATACGATGGCCTTCACCTGTCTTAAAAGTAAGGGTTTTGTAGCGAATTGCAGCATTTATATTTAACATGCCTCCACTTGTTTCCACCCAATTTTGAACTGAGGACCTTTCGCGTGTAAAGCGAACGTGATAACCACTACACTACGGAAACTTGGTCTGGATCTCATTCCCACCTCTTCTAGCGTACGCTTGTTCAAAAGCGACTGAAACTATAGACTGCCCAGTGTTTTTAACATGGCAAAAAGCTGCTAATTTTGTTGGCAGACCGAACATTTTATATTACTGTACAGGAAACCTCAATGGTCATTTGTTTTATTTTTGTCCTTTTCTAAAGAGATTAAACAACAAACATCCCTGCAAGTGTACTGACCTGCTCAACAGAAAATCGCATACGAAATTTATGCAAAAATCACCCACAGTTTCCGCCCAGTTTCAAACTGGGGACTTTTCGCGTGGGAGGCGAACGTGATAACCACTACACTACAAACACGTCTTCAGGTTGCAGACCTAAATCTTTAGGCGCACGCTTATTAAAAAGCATATAAAGGAAATGAGCGCTGCACCCACCTAGTGTGGCAAAGAGTTTAAATTTTCTGTCAGAATCCAACCACTGTTTCTGCTCGGTTTCGAACCGAGGACCTTTCGCGTGTTAGGCGAATGTGATGACCACTAAACTACAGAAACCTATTTGTGCTTTTTAGAAGATGGCTCGTTCCCATAATCTGCCCTGCAAGCAGTGTGACAGTCTGTAAATTCCACAAACAACAGAACAGAGGTCATTCGGCACCCACCTAGTGTCATTCGGCATGGCAGTCTGCCTACAGCTCCTTGTTACGATGGCCTTCACCTGTCTTAAAAGTAAGGGTTTTGAAGTGAATTGCAGCATTTATATTTAACATGCCTCCACTTGTTTCCACCCAATTTTGAACTGAGGACCTTTCGCTTGCAGTTTGCAGACATAAATCTTTAGGTGCACGCTTATTAAAAAGCATATAATGGAAATGAGCGCTGCACCCACCTAGTGTGGCAAACAGTTTAAATTTTCTGTCAGAATCCAACCACTGTTTCTACTCGGTTTCGAACCGAGGACCTTTCGCGTGTTAGGCGAACGTGATGACCACTACACTACAAAACCTCTTGATGCAGGGCATTTGCTTTTTAGAAGATGGCTCCTTCCCATAATCTGCTCTGCAAGCAGTGTGACAGTCTGTGAATTCCACAAACAACAGAACAGAGGTCATTCGGCATGGCAGTCTGCCTACAGCTCCTTGGTACGATGGCCTTCACCTGTCTCAAAAGTAAGGGTTTTGTAGCATTTATATTTAAAATGCATCCACTTGTTTAAGCCCAGTTTTGAACTGAGGACCTTTTGCGTGTAAAGCAAACGTGATAACCACTACACTACGGAAACTTGATTTGGACGGCACCCACCTAGTGTCATTCGGCATGGCAGTCTGCCTACAGCTCCTTGGTACGATGGCCTTCACCTGTCTTAAAAGTAAGGGTTTTGTAGCGAATTGCAGCATTTATATTTAACATGCCTCCACTTGTTTCCACCCAATTTTGAACTGAGGACCTTTCGCGTGTAAAGCGAACGTGATAACCACTACACTACAGAAAAATTGGTTTGGATCTCATTCCCACCTCTTCTAGCGTACGCTTGTTCAAAAGCGACTGAAACTATAGACTGCCCAGTGTTTTTAACATGGCAAAAAGCTGCTAATTTTGTTGGCAGAACGAACATTTTATATTACTGTACAGGAAACCTCAATGGTCATTTGTTATATTTTTGTCCTTTTCTAAAGAGATTAAACAACAAACATCCCTGCAAGTATACTGATCTGCTCAACAGAAAATCGCATACGAAATTTTTGCGAAAACCACACACAGTTTCCGCCCAGTTTCGAACTGGGGACCTTTCGCGTGTGAGGCGAACGTGATAACCACTACACTACGGAAACACATCTTCAGGTTGCAGACATAAATCTTTAGCTGCACGCTTATTAAAAAGCATATAAAGGAAAGGAGCGCTGCTACCACCTAGCGTGGCAAAAAGTTTAAATTTTCTGTCAGAATCCAACCACTGTTTCTGCTCGGTTTCGAACAGAGGACCTTTTGCGTGTTAGGCGAACGTGATGAACACTACACTACAGAAACCTATTGATGAGGTACATGTGCTTTTTAGAAGATGGCTCCTTCCCATAATCTACTCTGCAAGCAGTGTGACAGTCTGTGAATTCCACAAACAACAGAACAGAGGTCATTCGGCATGGCAGTCTGCCTACAGCTCCTGGGTACGATGGCCTTCACCTGTCTTAAATGTAAGGGTTTTGTATCGAATTGCAGGATTTATATTTAACATGCCTCCACTTGTTTCCGCCCAGTTTTGAACTGAAGACCTTTGCGTGTAAAGCGAACGTGATATCATGGCATGTGCTTTTTAGAAGATGGCTCCTTCCCATAATCTACTCTGCAAGCAGTGTGACAGTCTGTGAATTCCACAAACAACAGAACAGAGGTCATTCGGCATGGCAGTCTGCCTACAGCTCCTTGGTACGATGGCCTTCACCTGTCTCAAAAGCAAGGGTTTTGTAGCGAATTGGAGCATTACATTTAAAATGCCTCCACTTGTTTCCGCCCAGTTTTGAACTGAGGACCTTTCGCGTGTAAAGCAAACGTGATAACCACTACACTTCCGAAACTTGATTTGGACGTCAGTCCCACCGCTTCTAGGGTACGCTTGTTCAAAAGCGACTGAAACTATAGACTGCCTAGTGTTTTTAACATGGCAAAAAGCTGCTAATTTTATTATTAGAATTTATTAGGATTAACCCCTTGAGATGTATCATCTCGTTTTCGAGGGGGTCCTTACAATGAAACACAATTACAAAAATAACAAAAACAAAATTACAATTAATACATCAAACAACAGGACACCACCAATATAAAATACACACACATAAATATATATATATATACATACATACACATACATGTATACATATACACATACACATATATATACAAATACACATACACACATACATACACAACAATACACAAAACTACAACACCAGTTTCAATGATAGCATGTGCAATCTACTTTCAAATAAAATAATAAAGATTGTTTAAACAACCGAAATGAAGTAATGGATCTAATATGTATGGGTAAATTATTCCAATCTAATAGGGCTTTAAACATAAATGCTCTCTTACCAATTGTTTTTTTAACACGAGGAACAAAAAAGTAAGTCTGGACAGAATGCCTAACATGATAGTTTGAGGAAAAGAGTACAAAATATTGTTGTAGATAACTAGGATAATCAAAATAAATACATTTAAATATAAATTGGAGCCAGTGCGTCTGCCTTCTCAGATTCAAAGGTGGCCACTGAAGTGCATCATACATTGTACAGTGGTGAGTGGAAAAAGAACATCCTAGAACAAATCTACAAATTCTATTATATGCCGAATTAAGTAAGACAAGATCAGATTTTAATGCCGTCTGATAAACCACATCACATTTCGAGTTTTTGTCTTGCTTGAATTTCTCAAATGCCTATAAACTTCCCAATCAACATTACTTCTTGTCTGACGAAATTTTGTCCATGCTTTGTCCCTTTGCCTAAAGAGACTAATAAGTTCTGAATTAATCCAAGGAAGATGACTGCCCTTAACCCTAACAATTTTCCAAGGTGCATGCTTGTCTACAACTTTTATAAACTCAGTATAAAAAAAATCCCAAGCATCTTGAACATTTGGAATCAAATCATATCTATTCCAATTAATAGAAATCAGATCATTAACAAATAAATCTAAATTCAATTTTTTATATTGTCTGATTTTAATTAATTTTGGAGGCAATTTAGGTACTTTAATTTTCCACACACAAAATACAATCGAATGATCACTAAAACAATCAGGCATCACACCTGACCTTAAAAATCTATTTGGGTGTGAAACAAGTATCCAATCAAGAAGAGATTGTGTGCGAGAAGTAATTCTAGTAGGCTCAGTAATTAATTGGGTAAGATTTAAATTATTAAATATATTTTTCTCTTTATTACATGATGTATCCAACCAATTCTTATTAAAATCGCCTAATAAAATTAACTCATTTTTACCAAAAACTGAATTAATAGTGGATATCAGGCAGTTAAAGGACTCCACTGGTGAGGAGGGTGGTCTGTATATGCTACCGATAATTATACATTTGTTTAAATGGAAAACCACCTTAACAAAAATAGATTCAAAATATAAAGGATCAACCGAGGGTATAATTAATTCAGAAACAAGACCTATAGAAACATATATAGCCACACCTCCACCCCTGGAGCACCTATCCAATCTATAAACAACATAATTGGCTAAGTTAATTTCGATATCTGAAACATTGCTATTGAGCCATGTTTCCGAAAGAGTGATAATATCAGGCTTATTTAAATCAACCCATGCACGAAGTAAATCAATTTTACACACCAGACTTCTAATATTCAAGTGAATGATTTTTAATCCCTTAACCTGATCCATCTTAAAAAAAAAAGTCACTGGTCAAATATAAGGACACAAATAACTGAACCAGAAAATTCATTACAAGGGTGCAAAAACTATCAAATAAACTGATCACAACAAAACAAACAGACAGGACATTTACAAACAAAACACATAAAAGGTGTTTTGCGCTCCTTCCCATAATCTGCTCTGCAAGCAGTGTGACAGTCTGTGAATTCCACAAACAACAGAACAGAGGTCATTCGGCATTGCAGTCTGCCTACAGCTCCTTGGTACGATGGCCTTCACCTGTCTCAAAAGTAAGGGTTTTGTAGCGAATTGCAGCATTTATATTTAACATGCCTCCACTTGTTTCCACCCAGTTTTGAACTGAGGACCTTTCGCGTGTAAAGCGAACGTGATAACCACTACACTACGGAAAATTGATTTGGATGTCAGTCCCACCTCTTCTAGGGTACGCTTGTTCAAAAGCGACTGAAACTATAGACTGCCCAGTGTTTTTAACATGGCAAAAAGCTGCTAATTTTGTTGGCAGACCGAACATTTTATATTACTGTACAGGAAACCTCAATGGTCATTTGTTTTATTTTTGTCCTTTTCTAAAGAGATTAAACCACAAACATCCCTGCAAGTGTACTGACCTGCTCAACAGAAAATCGCATACGAAAGTTTTGCAAAAATCACCCACAGTTTCCGCCCAGTTTCGAACTGGGGCCCTTTCGCGTGTGAGGCGAACGTGATAACCACTACACTACGGAAACAAGTCTTCAGGTTGCAGACATAAACTTTAGGTCCACGCTTATTAAAAAGCATATAAAGGAAATGAGCGCTGCACCCACCTAGCGTGCCAAAGAGTTTACATTTTCTGTCAGAATCCAACCACTGTTTCTGCTCGGTTTCGAACCGAGGACCTTTCGCGTGTTAGGCGAATGTGATGACCACTACACTACAGAAACCTATTATTGAGACGGATGTGCTTTTTAGAAGATGGCTCCTTCCCATAATCTGCCCTGCAGGCAGTGTGACAGTCTGTAAATTCCACAAACAACAGAACAGAGGTCATTCGGCACCCACCTAGTGTCATTCGGCATGGCAGTCTGCCTACAGCTCCTTGGTACGATGGCCTTCACCTGTCTCAAAAGTAAGGGTTTTTTAGCGAATTGCAGCATTTATATTTAAAATGCATCCACTTGTTTCCGCCCAGTTTTGAACTGAGGACCTTTCGCGTGTAAAGCAAACGTGATAACCACTACACTTCCGAAACTTGATTTGGACGTCAGTCCCACCGCTTCTAGGGTGCGCTTGTTCAAAAGCGACTGAAACTATAGACTGCCCAGTGTTTTTAACATGGCAAAAAGCTGCTAATTTTGTTGGTAGACCGAACATTTTATATTACTGTACAGGAAACCTCAATGGTCATTTGTTTTATTTTTGTCCTTTTCTAAGAGATTAAACCACAAACATCCCTGCAAGTGTACTGACCTGCTCAACAGAAAATCGCATACGAAATTTTTGCAAAAATCACCCACAGTTTCCGCCCAGTTATGAACTGGGGACTTTTCGCGTGTGAGGCGAACGTGATAACCACTACACTACAAACACGTCTTCAGGTTGCAGACATAAATCTTTAGGTGCACGCTTATTAAAAAGCATATAAAGGAAATGAGCGCTGCACCCATCTAGCGTGCCAAAGAGTTTACATTTTCTGTCAGAATCCAACCACTGTTTCTGCTCGGTTTCGAACCGATACCCTTTCGCGTGTTAGGCGAATGTGATGACCACTACACTACAGAAACCTATTATTGAGACAGATGTGCTTTTTAGAAGATGGCTCCTTCCCATAATCTGCCCTGCAGGCAGTGTGACAGTCTGTAAATTCCACAAACAACAGAACAGAGGTCATTCGGCATGGCAGTCTGCCTACAGCTCCTGGGTACGATGGCCTTCACCTGTCTCAAAAGTAAGGGTTTTGTAGCGAATTGCAGCATTTATATTTAACATGCCTCCACTTGTTTCCGCCCAGTTTTGAACTGAGCACCTTTCGCGTGTAAAGCGAACGTGATAACCACTACACTACGGAAAATTGATTTGGATGTCAGTCCCACCTCTTCTAGGGTACGCTTTTTCAAAAGCGACTGAAACTATAGACTGCCCAGTGTTTTTAACATGGCAAAAAGCTGCTAATTTTGTTGGCAGACCGAACATTTTATATTACTGTACAGGAAACCTCAATGGTCATTTATTTTATTTTTGTCCTTTTCTAAAGAGATTAAACCACAAACATCCCTGCAAGTGTACTGACCTGCTCAACAGAAAATCGCATACGAAAGTTTTGCAAAAATAACCCATAGTTTCCGCCCAGTTTCGAACTGGGGACCTTTCGCGTGTGAGGCGAACGTGATAACCACTACACTACAGAAACCTATTGATGAGGACATGTGCTTTTTAGAAGAATCAGAATCAGAATTAGAATCAGAAAGAGCTTTATTGCCAAGTGTGCTTGCACACACAAGGAATTTGTTTTGGTACTGAGGCTTCCAGTGGACATATACAAATACAACATGAAACATAATACTACAAATTATAAGAATAAAAAATAAAAATATAAATATATGAGAGTAAAACTATCACAGTTGGGTTTAGTCAGAATAGACATTTTCAGATTTACAGATTATGAACCTATTTACAGTGTTTTGAATATTATAAATAATAAATCTACATATAAGTATCACCTGAGTTGTGGGATATTGCACTAAACAGTGGGAGTATTGCACTTACAGGCATATGCCTTGGGAGGAGTGTTAACTGTTCAGGAGGGAAATGGCCTGTGGGAAGAAACTGTTCCTGTGCCGAGATGTTCTTGTGGCCAGTGATCTGAGTCTCCGTCTTGACGGTAACAGTTCAAACAGGTGGTGTCCAGGGTGAGTGGAGTCTGTGATGATTTTACCTGCTCTCTTCCTCACTCTGGAAGAGTACAGGTCCTGGAGGTTTGGCAGGGGGGCACCAATAATCCTCTCCGCAGTCCGGACTGTCCGTTGTAGTCTCCTGATGTCTGATTTGGTAGCTGAACCAAACCAGACAGTGATGGAAGCGCACAAGACAGACTCAATGACGGCTGAGTAGAACTGAATCAGCAGATCCTGTGGCAGGTTGAACTTCCTCAGCTGGCGAAGGAAGTACAGTCTCTGCTGGGCCTTTTTCACAGTGGAGTCAATGTGATTGTCCCACTTCAGGTCCTGAGAGATGATAGTGCCCAGGAACCTGAATGACTCCACTGCTTCCACAGTGCTGTTCATGATGGTGAGTGGGAGGAGTGCTGAGCTGTTCCTCCTGAAGTCCTCGATCATCTCCACTGTTTTGAGCGTGTTCAGCTCAAGGTTGTTATAACTGCACCAGGCAGCCAGCTGTTCAACCTCCAGTCTGTAAGCAGACTCGTCACCGTTTCGGATGAGACCGATGACAGTGGTGTCGTCTGCAAATTTCAGGAGCTTGACAGTGGGGTCTTTAGAAGTGCAGTCATTAGTGTACAGGGAGAAGAGCAGTGGGGAGAGAACGCACCCTTGGGGAGCACCAGTGCTGATTGTGAGTGTCTTGGATGTGTGTTTCCCCAGTCTCACTCGCTGCTGCCGGTCCGTCAGGAAGCTGGTGATCCACTGACAGATCGAGGATGGTATGGAGAGCTGGGTCAGTTTGGCTGTGAGAAGACCAGGCATGATGGTATTGAAGGCCGAACTGAAGTCCACAAAGAGGATCCTTGCATAAGTCCCTGGTCTGTCGAGATGTTGCAGGATATAATGCAGTCCCATGTTGACTGCATCATCCACAGACCTGTTTGCTCTGTAAGCAAACTGAAAGGGATCCAGCAGGGGTCCAGTGATGTCCTTCAGGTGGGCCAGCACCAGTCTTTCAAACGACTTCATGACCACAGACGTGAGAGCGACAGGTCTGTAGTCATTAAGTCCAGTGATTTTGGGTTTTTTGGGGACAGGAATGATAGTGGAGCGTTTGAAGCAGCAGGGAACTTCACACTGCTCCAATGATCTGTTGAAGATCTGCGTGAAGACCGGGGCCAGTTGGTCAGCGCAGGCTTTTAAACAAGCAGATGAGATGCCGTCTGGGCCTGAGGCTTTCCTAGTCTTCTGTTTTTTGAAGACTCGGCTCACGTCCTCCACACAGACCTTAAGCTCAGGTTGGATGGCAGGAGGGGGGAGTGATAATTGGAGAACAGGAGGTGATGCTGAATGTGTGAAGTGCAGATCAGACCGGGAGTGTGGTGTGAATGAGGGCTTTTCAAACCGGCAGTAAAATGAATTTAAATCGTCAGCCAGGTGTTGATTGTCCACAGATCGAGGGGATGGTGACTTGTAGTTGGTAATGTTCCTCAGGCCATTCCAGACTGATGATGGGTCGTTGGATGAAAACTGGTTTTTCAGTTTATCAGAGTAGTTCCTTTTAGCAACTCTGATCTCCTTTGTCAATCTGTTCCTGGCCTGGTTATACAAGATTTTATCCCCACTTCTGTAAGCATCCTCTTTGGCATGACGAAGGTGTTTGAGTTTCCCAGTAAACCATGGTTTATCATTAGTGAATGATAAGAATGTCCTGGTAGGAATGCATGTATCCTCACAGAAACTTATATATGATGTTACAGTATCTGTGAGCTCATCCAGATCATTGGTAGCAGCTTCAAAAACAGTCCAATCAGTGCAATCAAAGCAGGCCTGTAGATTCTGCTCTGCTTCATTAGTCCATCTTTTCACAGTCCTTATTCCAGGTTTAGCTGATTTCAGTTTCTGCCTGTAGGTCGGTATGAGATGAATCAAACAGTGATCAGAGAGCCCCAAAGCTGCCCGTGGGACGGAGTGATACGCATTTCTTATTGTGGTGTAACAGTGGTCCAGTATATTACTGTCTCTGGTGGGACATGTAACGTGCTGTCTGTATTTTGGTAGTTCACGGGAAAGATTTGCTTTGTTAAAATCCCCAAGAATGATTAAAAGAGAGTCTGGGTACCTTTGTTCCGTTTCAGATATTTGTTCAGCCAGCTGTTGTAGCGCCGCGCTCGCGCACGCGTCTGGAGGGATGTAAACATTCACGAGAATGAAAGAGGAAAATTCCCGAGGCGAGTAGAAGGGTTTACAGTTTATGAAATGTGCCTCTAAATTAGGAGAGCACATCTTCTTCAGTGTTGTTACATCTGAACACCAACTTTCGTTAATGTAGAAACACAATCCACCACCTCTCGTTTTCCCCGTTAGCTCCGCGATGCGATCCGCTCGGAACAGCTGGAAGCCAGGCAGATGTATTGCGTTGTCCGGTATGGCTTCACTCAGCCAGGTTTCAGTGAAGCACAAAGCAGCAGAGTTTAAAAAATCCTTGTTAGTGTGGGTGAGGAGAAGAAGTTAATCCGTTTTGTTAGGAAGGGATCGGAGATTCGCGAGATGAATGCTGGGGAGTGCAGTGCGCAGGCCGCGCTCGCGGAGTTTAACCAGCGCGCCGGCTCGCTTCCCGCGTTTGCGTCTGAACGCGCGTTTGAACAACAACGCTGCACCTCCGACGAGAATGTCCAGCAAAACGTCTGAATAATAAAAAACTGTAGAAAAGGTCTCTGGTGTGTGTTTCCTAATGTCCAGTAGTTTGTCTTTGGTGAAACTGATAGGAAAAGAATGACTAAACGCAGAACAAACGAACAAAAACAACACAATAGCTGGAGAGCTCCACACCGAGGCAGCCATCCGCGGCGCCATCTTGGATCAGACATGAAGATGGCTCCTTCCCATAATCAGACATGAAGATGGCTCCTTCCCATAATCTGCTCTGCAAGCAGTGTGACCGTCTGTGAATTCCACAAACAACAGAACAGAGGTCATTCGGCATGGCAGTCTGCCTACAACTCCTTGGTACGATGGCCTTCACATGTCTCAAGAGTAAGGGTTTTGTAGCGAATTGCAGCATTTATATTTAAAATGCATCCACTTGTTTCCGCCCAGTTTAGAACTGAGGACCTTTCCCGTGTAAAGCAAACGTGATAACCACTACACTACGGAAACTTGATTTGAACGTCAGTCCCACCTCTTCTATAATCTGCTCTGCAAGCAGTGTGACAGTCTGTAAATTCCACAAACAACAGAACAGAGGTCATTCTGCATGGCAGTCTGCCTACAGCTCCTTGGTACGATGGCCTTCACCTGTCTCAAAAGTAAGGGTTTTGTAGCATTTATATTTAAAATGCATCCACTTGTTTCCGCCCAGTTTTGAACTGAGGACCTTTTGCGTGTAAAGCAAACGTGATAACCACTACACTACGGTAACTTGATTTTGAAAAGCACCCACCTACTGTGATTCGGCATGGCAGTCTGCCTACAGCTCCTTGACACGATGGCCTTCACCTGTCTTAAAAGTAAGGGTTTTGTAGCGAATTGCAGCATTTATATTAAACATGCCTCCACTTGTTTCCACCCAATTTTGAACTGAGGACCTTTCGCGTGTAAAGCAAACGTGATAACCACTACACTACGGAAACTTGGTTTGGATCTCATTCCCACCTCTTCTAGCGTACGCTTGTTCAAAAGCGACTGAAACTATAGACTGCCCAGTGTTTTTAACATGGCAAAAAGCTGCTAATTTCGTTGGCAGACCGAACATTTTATATCACTGTACAGGAAACCTCAATGGTCATTTGTTTTATTTTTGTCCTTTTCTAAAGAGATTAAACAACAAACATCCCTGCAAGTGCACTGACCTGCTCAACAGAAAATCGCATACGAAATTTTTGCAAAAATCACCCACAGTTTCCGCCCAGTTTCGAACTGGGAACTTTTCGCGTGTGAGGCGAACGTGATAACCACTACATAACAAACACGTCTTCAGGTTGCAGACATAAATCTTTAGGTGCACGCTTATTAAAAAGCATATAAAGGAAATAAGCGCTGCACCCACCTAGCGTGCCAAAGAGTTTACATTTTCTGTCAGAATCCAACCACTGTTTCTGCTCGGTTTCGAACCGAGGACCTTTCGCGTGTTAGGCGAATGTGATGACCACTACACTACAGAAACCTATTGTTGAGAGGGATGTGCTTTTTAGAAGATGGCTCCTTCCCATAATCTGCCCTGCAAGCAGTGTGACAGTCTGTAAATTCCACAAACAACAGAACAGAGGTCATTCGGCACCCACCTAGTGGGTGCTTCTCATTTCTTATTTGTGCATCCTCGTTTCCTTTCCTCGCTTCCTTTCCTAGCGTCTCAGCTCCACCCCCTGTAGGTTTTGAGGGAAGGACGCAAGGAAAGAAAATGAGGACGGAGGAATCGAATGAAAGCTTTTTTTATTCATTGGAATACTTGATCACTCGCGCGTCACTTCATAGCGTCATCAGCAGCGCTCAAAGGATCTGCCCTTATGTTGTTGAAGTTTGTTTATTTAAGAAATTCATAATAAATGATAATAAAGCAAGATACCCTGTTGAAATATGTGTAATGTGTGGTTTATATAAACTGCAAAGGTAAAGCATACATTAAAACAGATTGTGATCGATGTGAAGGGGGAGGAGAATGTATACGCGCGTCACGTTTAGTCGATAAATCTCTTCCGCATAGGATACACCTGTGTATCCTCGCTCATGACTCCTCTGGAAGCCTCCTCACTCCTCGATCCTCGCCTCCTCGCGGTGCAATTAGAGAATTGAGATGTCCTTCAAGATGGCTGCGCTCGATCGGTTTCCGGGACATAGGATGGAGGACAGAGGAACGAGGAGACGAGGAGGGATATTGCGAAGCACCCAGTGTCATTCGGCATGGCAGTCTGCCTACAGCTCCTTGATACGATGGCCTTCACCTGTCTTAAAAGTAAGGGTTTTGTAGCGAATTGCAGCATTTATATTTAACATGCCTCCACTTGTTTCCACCCAATTTTGAACTGAGGACCTTTCGCGTGTAAAGCGAACGTGATAACCACTACACTACGGAAACTTGGTCTGGATCTCATTCCCACCTCTTCTAGCGTACGCTTGTTCAAAAGCGACTGAAACTATAGACTGCCCAGTGTTTTTAACATGGCAAAAAGCTGCTAATTTTGTTGGCAGACCGAACATTTTATATTACTGTACAGGAAACCTCAATGGTCATTTGTTTTATTTTTGTCCTTTTCTAAAGAGATTAAACAACAAACATCCCTGCAAGTGTACTGACCTGCTCAACAGAAAATCGCATACGAAATTTTTGCAAAAATCACCCACAGTTTCCGCCCAGTTTCAAACTGGGGACCTTTCGCGTGGGAGGCGAACGTGATAACCACTACACTACAAACACGTCTTCAGGTTGCAGACCTAAATCTTTAGGCGCACGCTTATTAAAAAGCATATAAAGGAAATGAGCGCTGCACCCACCTAGTGTGGCAAAGAGTTTAAATTTTCTGTCAGAATCCAACCACTGTTTCTGCTCGGTTTCGAACCGAGGACCTTTCGCGTGTTAGGCGAATGTGATGACCACTAAACTACAGAAACCTATTTGTGCTTTTTAGAAGATGGCTCGTTCCCATAATCTGCCCTGCAAGCAGTGTGACAGTCTGTAAATTCCACAAACAACAGAACAGAGGTCATTCGGCACCCACCTAGTGTCATTCGGCATGGCAGTCTGCCTACAGCTCCTTGTTACGATGGCCTTCACCTGTCTTAAAAGTAAGGGTTTTGAAGTGAATTGCAGCATTTATATTTAACATGCCTCCACTTGTTTCCACCCAATTTTGAACTGAGGACCTTTCGCTTGCAGTTTGCAGACATAAATCTTTAGGTGCACGCTTATTAAAAAGCATATAATGGAAATGAGCGCTGCACCCACCTAGTGTGGCAAACAGTTTAAATTTTCTGTCAGAATCCAACCACTGTTTCTACTCGGTTTCGAACCGAGGACCTTTCGCGTGTTAGGCGAACGTGATGACCACTACACTACAAAACCTCTTGATGCGGTGCATATGCTTTTTAGAAGATGGCTCCTTCCCATAATCTGCTCTGCAAGCAGTGTGACAGTCTGTGAATTCCACAAACAACAGAACAGAGGTCATTCGGCATGGCAGTCTGCCTACAGCTCCTTGGTACGATGGCCTTCACCTGTCTCAAAAGTAAGGGTTTTGTAGCATTTATATTTAAAATGCATCCACTTGTTTCCGCCCAGTTTTGAACTGAGGACCTTTTGCGTGTAAAGCAAACGTGATAACCACTACACTACGGAAACTTGATTTGGACGGCACCCACCTAGTGTCATTCGGCATGGCAGTCTGCCTACAGCTCCTTGGTACGATGGCCTTCACCTGTCTTAAAAGTAAGGGTTTTGTAGCGAATTGCAGCATTTATATTTAACATGCCTCCACTTGTTTCCACCCAATTTTGAACTGAGGACCTTTCGCGTGTAAAGCGAACGTGATAACCACTACACTACAGAAAATTGGTTTGGATCTCATTCCCACCTCTTCTAGCGTACGCTTGTTCAAAAGCGACTGAAACTATAGACTGCCCAGTGTTTTTAACATGGCAAAAAGCTGCTAATTTTGTTGGCAGAACGAACATTTTATATTACTGTACAGGAAACCTCAATGGTCATTTGTTATATTTTTGTCCTTTTCTAAAGAGATTAAACAACAAACATCCCTGCAAGTATACTGACCTGCTCAACAGAAAATCGCATACGAAATTTTTGCGAAAACCACACACAGTTTCCGCCCAGTTTCGAACTGGGGACCTTTCGCGTGTGAGGCGAACGTGATAACCACTACACTACGGAAACACATCTTCAGGTGGCAGACATAAATCTTTAGGTGCACGCTTATTAAAAAGCATATAAAGGAAAGGAGCGCTGCTACCACCTAGCGTGGCAAAAAGTTTAAATTTTCTGTCAGAATCCAACCACTGTTTCTGCTCGGTTTCGAACAGAGGACCTTTTGCGTGTTAGGCGAACGTGATGAACACTACACTACAGAAACCTATTGATGAGGTACATGTGCTTTTTAGAAGATGGCTCCTTCCCATAATCTACTCTGCAAGCAGTGTGTCAGTCTGTGAATTCCACAAACAACAGAACAGAGGTCATTCGGCATGGCAGTCTGCCTACAGCTCCTGGGTACGATGGCCTTCACCTGTCTTAAATGTAAGGGTTTTGTATCGAATTGCAGCATTTATATTTAACATGCCTCCACTTGTTTCCGCCCAGTTTTGAACTGAAGACCTTTGCGTGTAAAGCGAACGTGATATCATGGCATGTGCTTTTTAGAAGATGGCTCCTTCCCATAATCTACTCTGCAAGCAGTGTGACAGTCTGTGAATTCCACAAACAACAGAACAGAGGTCATTCGGCATGGCAGTCTGCCTACAGCTCCTTGGTACGATGGCCTTCACCTGTCTCAAAAGCAAGGGTTTTGTAGCGAATTGGAGCATTACATTTAAAATGCCTCCACTTGTTTCCAACCAATTTTGAACTGAGGACCTTTCGCGTGTAAAGCAAACGTGATAACCACTACACTACGGAAACTTGGTTTGGATCTCATTCCCACCACTTCTAGCGTACGCTTGTTCAAAAGCGACTGAAACTAGACTGCCCAGTGTTTTTAACATGGCAAAAAGCTGCTAATTTTGTTGGCCGAACATTTTATATTACTGTACAGGAAACCTCAATGGTCATTTGTTTTATTTTTGTCCTTTTCTAAAGAGATTAAACAACAAACATCCCTGCAAGTGTACTGACCTGCCCAACAGAAAATCGCATACGAAATTTTTGCAAAAATCACCCACAGTTTCCGCCCTGTTTCAAACTGGGGACTTTTCGCGTGTGAGGCGAACGTGATAACCACTACACTACAAACACGTCTTCAGGTTGCAGACATAAATCTTTAGGTGCACGCTTATTAAAAAGCATATAAAGGAAATGAGCGCTGCACCCACCTAACGTGCCAAAGAGTTTAAATTTTCTGTCAGAATCCAACCACTGTTTCTAGTCGGTTTTGAACCGAGGACCTTTCGCGTGTAAGGCGAATGTGATGACCACTACACTACAGAAACCTATTGTTGAGAGGGATGTGCTTTTTAGAAGATGGCTCCTTCCCATTATCTGCCCTGCAAGCAGTGTGACAGTCTGTAAATTCCACAAACAACAGAACAAAGGTCATTCGGCACCCACCTAGTGTCATTCGGCATGGCAGTCTGCCTACAGCTCCTTGATACGATGGCCTTCACCTGTCTTAAAAGTAAGGGTTTTGTAGCGAATTGCAGCATTTGTATTTAACATGCCTCCACTTGTTTCCACCCAATTTTGTATTGAGGACCTTTCACGTGTAAAGCAAACGTGATAACCACTACACTACGGAAACTTGGTTGGGATCTCATTCCAACCTCATCTAGCGTACGCTTGTTCAAAAGCGACTGAAACTATAGACTGCCCAGTGTTTTTAAGATGGCAAAAAGCTGCTAATTTTGTTGGCAGACCGAACATTTTATATTACTGTACAGGAAACCTCAATGGTCATTTGTTTTCTTTTTGTCCTTTTCTAAAGAGATTAAACCACAAACATCCCTGCAAGTGTACTGACCTGCTCAACAGAAAATCGCATACGAAATTTTTGCAAAAACCACCCTTAGTTTCCGCCCAGTTTCGAACTGGGGACCTTTCGCGTGTGAGGCGAACGTGATAAGCACTACACTACGGAAACACGTCTTCATGTTGCAGACATAAATCTTTAGGTGCACGCTTATTAAAAAGCATATAAAGGAAATGAGCGCTGCTACCACCTAGCGTGGCAAACAGTTTAAATATTCTGTCAGAATCCAACCACTGTTTCTGCTCGGTTTCGAACAGAGGACCTTTCGCTTGTTAGGCGAATGTGATGACCACTACACTACAGAAACCTATTGATAAGGTGCATGTGCTTTTTAGAAGATGGCTCCTTCCCATAATCTGCTCTGCAAGCAGTGTGACAGTTTGTGAATTCCACAAACAACAGAACAGAGGTCATTCGGCACCCACCTAGTGTCATTCGGCATGGCAGTCTGCCTACAGCTCCTTGGTACGATGGCCTTCACCTGTCTCAAAAGTAAGGGTTTTGTAGCGAATTGCAGCATTTATATTTAAAACGCATCCACTTGTTTCCGCCCAGTTTTGAACTGAGGACCTTTCGCGTTTAAAGCAAACGTGATAACCACTAAACTTCCGAAACTTGATTTGGACGTCAGTCCCACCGCTTCTGGGGTACGCTTGTTCAAAAGCGACTGAAACTATAGACTGCCCAGTGTTTTAAAAATGGCAAAAAGCTGCTAATTTTGTTTTGCAGACCAAACATTTTTTATTACTGTACAGGAAACCTCAACGGTCATTTGTTTTATTTTTGTCCTTTTCTAAAGAGATTAAACCACAAACATCCCTGCAAGTGTACTGACCTGCTCAACAGAAAATCGCATACGAAATTTTTGCAAAAACCACCCACTGTTTCCACCCAGTTTCGAACTTGGGACCTTTTCGCGTGTGAGGCGAACGTGATAACCTCTGCACTACGGAAACACGTCTTCAGGTGGCCTAGGATTTTTGCTTCAAAATGATCTGAAAATCATCCTTCCAAATCATTCACATAAAACAATACATTGATTTAAATTTAGTAAAACACTTTTTGTTTGGAAAGGCAATATGCGAAATGGGCGTGACTCATGTATAATGGTCTGATTCACACCTGTGAAGACAAAAGACCTGCTTAATGAGCCGCATAATGAGCTTTCCACAGGTGTGTCACTGAGCCACAAGAAAGAATACAAGGACACAAGAAAAGAAATGTGTATATATACTACAAAATTGGTTCACAGTTGGAAACATCTATAAAAAATAGTATTTTTCCACTTGTATTTTTGCTTGCAAATTGTATAATATCCAAGGTGAACATTTCTAGTAATTGTGTAGTTAATTCTCATACTGTATTTTCAGAAAGTTTTGAATATGTATCCTCTCCCCAAATTTGTCACTAATAAAACACAATACAAATAATTTGAAGAGAAGGCTTATATTGACCTTTTAAGATTTTGTTTACATCTACCTTGTAAATATATTATTTGCTATTTTATTAAAAAGGTTACAATTACAGCAACAATTAAAATAACAATATTTCAAGTGTAATATTTCTTTGTAAAAACTAAAGTGTACATTTTATCATACATATTTCAAATTTAAGGATTCATTAGTTTGAATAAAGCCTACATTGGAACAAACACTATAATAGCATCCTAGTTGATGACTTTATTTTTGACAAAACAAACATAGCCTAATATATTTAACATTTGAGCAGAAATTGGTGAACAAAAGCTTATTCAATGTGGCAGTAGTCTATAGTTTAGGCTACAGTAAACAGTTAATAATCTATTTAAAACTAGTCAACAAAATGTTGTCTTTCATATTTCTTCTGTAACATAGGCATATTGTTTGTTGTTTTTATGATAGCCTATATTAGGGCATATAAATATTAATTTGCAGTTTAATACGTTGCTAATACAAAGACATTTTAACGTTATTTCAACCTATTTCAGTCGATTTTCACTCATCTCAGTATAGCAATAGGGTTTGGTAAAAACTGTTCAGTTCATTCATTCACACACGCGATTCATATTTAAACAGTCTTTTTGCAGTTTACATACACTATGATATCGCGATTAGAACAATAATAAAAAAACTTACTTCTCAGATGGATATTTCATATTTCTTTGTAAAAACTAAATTATACATTTTATCATACATATTTCAAAGTTAAGGATTCATTAGTTTGAATAAAGCCTACATTGGAACAAACACTATAATAGCATCCTACTTGATGACTTTATTTTTGACAAAACAAACATAGCCTAATATATAACATTTGAGCAGAAATTGGTGAACAAAAGCTTATTCAATGTGGCAGTAGCATATTTTACATTAAACAGTTAATAATCTATCAAAAACTAGTCAACAAAATGTTGTCTTTCATATTTCGTCTGTAACATAGGCATATCGTTTGTTGTTTTTATGAGCCTATATTAGGGCATAAATTTTAATTTGCAGTTTAATACGTTGCTAATACAAAGACATTTTAACGTTATTTCAACATATTTCAGTCGATTTTCACTCATCTCAGTATAGCAATAGGGTTTGGTAAAAACTGTTCAGTTCATTCATTCACACACAGACGCGATTCATATTTAAACAGTCTTTTTGCGGTTTACATACACTATGATATCGCGATTAGAACAATAATAATAAAGAACTTACTTATCAGATGGATCCGTTGCTCCTCGGAATGAAAAAAAAACAGCACATGTTCTGAGGTAAATGTCCCAGGATTACTCCTCACACAGCCTCGCAAGAAGAAATAGTAGGCTACATTAATCTGATGATTACATTTGTTGTGTTATCGCGTTTATGAGGGGCGTTGACACTTTGCATGTGTTGCTTCAGATCATTTGCGTTTGAATACCGCGCGCTCTCCGTGGGCGTGTCAGATTAGCAGAATAATGAGCTAAGAGAACGATAATGAGATCGGCTGACACCTCTCTCTTTTTTAATAGATTACATAAAAAGAGAATATTTATTTTAGTTTTGAATTAGATATTTTAAAAGTACAAACTTAAATGATTATAAAGATATATTGCTCGTGCTTGTGTGAATAGTATTCGCTGAGCTTTGTTTAAGTTTAGAGACGTGCACCAGAAAAAAATTTAACGGAGACAGAGGCAGAAAGCACACCCTGTTTATTTTCTTCATTTTACAAAAGCACACGGTTTTGATGTTAATGTGAGTGTACACAAAAAAAGAAGACCCTCTATAGTTTATAATCATGTATTGATTTTATTTATATGACGTAAAATGACGGAGTATTTTAAGTCTATGTTGCTGCTATGTGGAAAAAAAACGACCCAAGAGAGTTAAAAAGCGTATAAAGGAAATGAGCGCTACACTCACCTAGCGTGGCAAACAGTATAAATTTTCTGTCAGACCCCAACCACTGTTTCTGCTCGGTTTCAAACCGAGGACCTTTCGCGAGTTAGGCGAATGTGATGACCACTATACTACAGAAACCTATTGATGAGATGGATGTGCTTTTTAGAAGATTCAATTCAATTCAATTCAAATTTATTTGTATAGCGCTTTTCACAATACACATTGTCTCAAAGCAGCTTTACAGAAATTGCATTTCGGAAATGTACATAGAAAAATACAGTTAGTTAATCAAGTATTAATTTATGGCATAACATATCGCCGGCTTTGAGTTGTCTCTTCACAGGCGTCGAGTCGTCTCTTCACAGGCGTTGGGGCATCTGAAGTCTCCGTGAGAGGCTGGATACAAACTGGAGCTGACGAACGCTATTTACCTCGGGACTAGCGTCCCGAGATAACAGCAGAAAGGCAGATGGGAAATAATTAGCATAGCTGATGTTCATAATGTTAATGCATTCGAACTGATTCAGCAGTATCAAAGGTTAAGCATTAAGTGAATGCTTGGTTAAAGAGATGCGTCTTTAATCTAGTTTTAAACTGGGACAGCGAGTCTGAGTCTCGTACAATATCAGGAAGGCTATTCCAGAGTTTAGGAGCTAAATGCGAGAACGCCCTCCCTCCTTTAGTGGACTTCGATATCCTAGGAATGACCAGAAGCCTCGAATTTAGTGATCTTAAAGAGCGCGATGGATTGTATGGCGATAGAAGGTCTGTTAAATACACAGGAGCTAAACCATTTAGGGCTTTATAGGTCAGTAGGAATACTTTGTAATTGATACGTAACTTAATAGGTAACCAGTGTAGAGATGATAAAATAGGTGTTATATGATCATATTTTCTTGATCTAGTAAGAACTCTAGCAGCTGCATTTTGCACTAACTGTAGCTTGTTGATTGAGGATGTAGGACAGCCAGCTAATAAAGCATTACAGTAATCTAGTCTCGAGGTCATGAATGCATGAACTAACTTTTCTGCATCCGAAACAGATAGCATGTTGCGTAGCTTAGCAATGTTTCTAAGGTGGAAAAAGGCTGTTCTTGTAATATATGAAATATGATTTTCGAAAGTCAAGTTGCGGTCTAGTATAACACCCAGGTCTTTTACTGTAGTGGATAAAGTAACAGGACATCCTTCTAAATTAAAGTTGTATTGTAAGGGATTTTGTGGGTAGTTTTTTGGACCAATAAGTAGTACCTCCGTTTTATCTGAATTTAATAGCAGGAAATTACACGTCATCCAGCATTTTATATCATTTAGACACTCTGTCAACTTAGATAAGTTAGTGTTTTCATCTGGTCGTGATGAGATATATAATTGAGTGTCATCAGCATAACAGTGGAAATTAATTCCATGTTTTCTTATAATATTACCAAGTGGCAGCATATATATTGAGAATAGCAGAGGGCCTAACACCGATCCTTGCGGCACTCCATAGTCTACTGACGTTATCTTTGATTTTTCCCCATTTAGACAGACAAAATGGTAACGGTCTGATAAGTAAGATCTAAACCAGCTTAATGCCTGTCCCTGAACACCAGTGTAGTTTTGTAGTCGATCCAGGAGTATTTTATGATCGATAGTGTCGAACGCAGCGCTTAGATCGAGTAGAACTAGTATTGAGATACAGCCTTGGTCAGAAGCTAAAAGTAAATCATTTGTAACGCGACGGATACAACAAAATCAAAGTGCAGCTGTTCCACCCCGAGAGATGCGCGCGCAGCAGTTCGTTTACTAAGCCATCCACGCCCATTCACTACAGTCATCCTAAAGCTCGACTGTCAGACCCTCCCAAGCGTCTTTATAAACCGTGGTTAAAATTCTAGAACGTTCCGCCCTCTTCTACAACCTCATAAATTCCAGCGACCAGACCCTCCCGAGCAAACACATATAAACCATGGCTGAAGACGGAGGTCCAGAACCCACACACGTGTGCAGCTGCGGTATCTCTTTCGGCAGCATTCTCGACCCTGACGATAGCGTGATCGACCATATTCTGACCGACGACGCCGGACCATCGGGTCTCCACAAAGACTGGCCCCCGGCCAAAACTACCAGACGTCGCATAGCCTTGGCACCGTGCTTTGAAAACGACTGGGCTCAGACTAAAAATACCAAACGTCGCTTAGACTGGGATTTGGAGATCGAGTGCGACTGCGCTTGCACTAAACCTTCACCACCATCCAACAAAAAGCTTGGATCTCACAACCTGACTTACGAGTCCGACGGACGCAACGACCCCGATGCTAAACCCAATTTAGATGCTACAGACGGATGTTTCAGCGACGTTGGATTCAAAATCATAAAAGCAGCGGTCGTGGTGCTGTTGCAACATCTCATTGGTGATAAGCTCAAGAAGGAATGTGAGGGGTGTGCGATTGATCATCCTAGCCAGCTGCAGCATTCCTGCCTGTTTGACCCTCCCAACTACTTCTTCGACACACACTTTGATGAACTGTCAGGCAAGCTGTTTAAACCCAATTTTCATACCATCATTACTATTATCCTCAACCGGTGTGGGTTAAAATCTCGACCCCACCGTATACAAGGAACAGTCGGGGGTATTCTGCATGAATTAAAAGACAAACCATTAATCACAGCCAAGCTAGAAGAAATCAGGGGGAGACTTCTGGACAAACCCTGCAAGGAGATCATCTACGACGTCGTTGATCTCTGGGAAGGTCTCTCCATCGTGAATGGGGAGTGACCAAACCTCCTCCGACATGGGCGTTGTGGGGAGTATAACACACTTTATAGCATCCATGTTTAAAGATCATTACAAAGACCAGATCATCGGTCTTATGAACAAGATTATTGAGGACGCATCCGATTCCCCGTTTGAAATTTTACGTGATGATGACGACAGTACACGTGAGACCAATCTCAAGAAAATGATGATAAATGTAAGAGGTCTGGGTCGTAACAATACATGGTGCTCTATGATCTCCGCATGTCTTGACGATGACGAACAAGTATTCTATGTGATAAAACAGGTTCTCGATTGGCTGTACGGTTCACAGTCTGACATCGATGTCTATGATACGTTATCCATGTTCACGTTTGTAGTTGATGTATGTATCCATTTGGTCAAAAAGTCAAAAGGGTTAGACACTGATGATGAGGAGATGGTCGAACGTCGTCAATTGATTAACAACGTCGACCAAATTATTGAACTGTTTACCGATTATGTCCTAAACAGAAACATGTTTGTGTTCCGCGACTTTTTATTCTGGCTAGATTGTGATTAGACCGTTGTATTATATCCGTTTTACTTAGACTGTAACGTCATTATATCCATTTTTTTACTATGTTGTATTATATTCATTTTAACCTTGAGTGTGCATGTAGCATGATTATATCCATTTTTACTTAATGTTTGTTGTATTATATTCATTTTTTTTACCTAGCGTGTACAGACATGTCATTATAACCATTTTTACTTAGCCTGTATATTCTGTAATGTCATTATATCCATATTTTTTTAATAAAAGATTGATTCAAATCATCCGTACCTCTCATTCTTTCACAGCGGGTGAAACATCATCATCATCATGTCCGAGCTCATGAAAAAGGCTTATTATACACCGTCCAACCCAGGTTCTTTAGGGGGTAAAAAACGATTAAAAGATGCCGTCTTAAAAGATAGCGGAGTCCGCCTAAGCGATAAACAGGTTTCAGAATGGCTGGCCGGTGAGGATGCTTACACATTACACAAAACAGCGCCGATAAAATACAAACGAAATAGGGTGGTTGTATATGGAATCGATACTCAGTTCCAGGCTGATCTGGTCGACATGACCGCTTATGCCAAGGATAATGACGGTCATAAATATCTGCTGACCTGCGTGGACGTTTTCACCAAACACGCGTGGACCAGGGTGTTGAAGAATAAGAGCGGGGTTGAGGTTACCAAAGCTTTCGAGTCTATACTCGAAGAGGGGCGTGTCCCACAGAAATTGCAGACGGATCAGGGGAAGGAATTTTTTAACAAACATTTTCAAAATCTCATGAAAAAGCATGACATTAATCATTTCGCTACCGCTACCGATTTGAAAGCCAGCGTCGTTGAACGATTTAATAGAACGTTAAAAAGTCGCATGTGGAGATTTTTAACGGCTACCAATTCACGACGATACATAGATGTTTTACAGGACATTATTCAAGGGTACAATACCAGTTATCATCGCAGTATCAGAATGAGACCCGTGGACGTCAGCAGAGTCAATGAGGGTCAAGTGTTTCAAAACTTGTATGGGGATGTAAAGAAGAATAAGACCGAGAAACCCGTATTAAAGTTCAAAGTCGGCGACGTCGTCAGGATTTCTAAAGTGAGAGGTCCGTTTGCCAAAGGTTATGAGCAGAACTACACAGAAGAGTTTTTCACTGTATCCTCATGTATCCCGCGCCAACCCCCGGTCTACAGACTCAGCGATTATGACGGCGAAGTCCTTGAAGGGGTTTTTTATGAAAAAGAGCTGCAAAAAATAATTGTGAGTAAAAACAAATCTTTTAAGGTGGAAAAGATTTTAGGTCAGAAAAAACAAGGCAAATCTACGCTTGTTTTAGTGAAATGGCTAGGATGGCCTTCAAAATTCAACAGCTATGTAGATAAAAAAACTGTGGTGGACTTGCAATCTCCTTAAAACGCATCGACCATAACGGATGAGATCATACCATCATGGACGAGCACGGGTTCTACGTCACGCTACCATGCAATGCATCGTCGTGGGTTTACCCCCAAAATCGAATATCCAGCTATACAACCAGACTACCAAAAGCTATAAGCTTGAAAGGACCCTGGCAAGTCGGACTAGTCGAAATCGAATATCCTAGAAGTTGGTATAGCTTTAACGACAAAGAAGGATATTTCACCCTAAACATTGCGTCGGATGGTGATACGGTTAAAAAAAACACAGCGAAGCAATTAAACATAGCTGGAGGGTACTACCCGAATATTCGCGCCATCGTACGTGTTATAAATCAACTTATCCTAAATCATGGGGTATTGACTCATGATGAAATAAAAAACAAACTGTTTCTGGTGGCAAAACCCAACGTTTCACTCTACTTCCGAGGGAGACTCGGCATTATTTTAGGATTAGCGAAAGGCGGGTATCTCGGACAATCGAGCTACGATAAAGAAACAGATTTGACGAAAACCATTATGATGTACGCCCCCCATCAATGCGACATCAACGCAGGGTTCTACACACTCTACGTCTACACGGACATTATCCAATATCAAGTGGTCGGCGATTCTCACGTACCTCTTTTGAGATGCGTACATATAACGGGTAAAACCAACGAGACGGTCATTGCTAGATACGACAAGCCGCATTACGCATCGATCGCCAAGGATCACATCACTGACATCACCATAGAGGTTAAGGACGATCAAAACAAACCGGTACCCTTCACTTACGGGAAAGTCATCGTAAAACTACACTTTAAACCAAAAAATGAATTATCATTATAGACCTAGAGAGAGTCCGGACTATGTCGCCTACTATCAAAACCAAGCCTGGGGAGCTTTACCGGGTTATGCCGGGGGAGGGGTTATGTATGGTAGCGGCTTAGGGGGTATTTTTAGAGGTCTGTTCAGGATGGCCGTACCTCTGTTAAAAAGAGGCTTCAGCATTGCAAAGCCCCACCTAAAATCGGCTGCTAAAAATATAGTATCCGACGTCTTCTCAAATGTATTGATGCGTTCCCACGACAATGATGCTAAAGCTCAAGGCGGATCTGGTCTGATGGTCATGGCACGTAAGAGAACGTCCAAACCTCCCGGTGTGAGAAGGCGTGGTCAATCGGGGGTGAAAAGGAAGAAAACAACACATGTATCAAACAAACGCTCACTCGTACGTAGAAAGCGCAAGAAGACTGTTAGGCGAAACGCGTCGGTCAAGAGAGGGGTAAAAACCATATTCTAACATGGCGTTACTGCATCGTATGTCGGGAGAGTGCATCAAGTCCGAGCTGGACTTATTTACGGTACCTCTGACACAGACCATCATCGAGAAAAACAGCTATTTAGAAGTAGCTCCGTTATCGGCCCTTTCGCCCTCTGCCCCGATAGAGTTTTTTATCGCGGGAAACGGGGATGATTATATGGATCTCAATAACACCATGCTCTATCTACGGGTGAAAATCACGCAGCCTGACGGAGACGATATCCCGCATCCGGCTAGGGTTGGACTCATTAACTACCCGGGCGCTACAATATTTTCGCAAGTCGACATAACCCTGGGTGATCGCCTGATATCTCAAAGCTCAAGCACCTATCCTTATCGCTGTATCATAGAGAGTCTGCTCAACTACGGTAAGGATACGTTGGAATCTCTGTTCTCCACATCGTTGTTTCACAAAGATTCGGCGGGTCAGATGGATGTGCATGACCCCCCTGGCAATAACGCGGGACTGACAAAGAGGGCGACCTATACCAGCCGGAGCAGGGAGGTGGAACTGTTTACCCCCATACACGCCGATATATTCTTCCAGGAGAAACTTTTACTGAATGGGGTGGATGTTAAGTTGCGATTTATTCGAGCAAAAGATGAATTCTGCCTGATGAGGGGCGACGACATTGCTTACAAATTAAATATAACGGCGGCATCCCTATTTGTCAAGAAAGTGTCTGTATCACCCCCGGTGAGACTGGCTCACGCACAGGCGTTACTGTCAACAACGGCCAAGTACGCCGTCGACAGGGTCTGTCTAAAAACGTTCTCAATCCCTACTGGGTCTCGTGTTCTGAATCAAGAAAATCTGTTTTTAGGAACATTGCCAAAGTCTATCATCATCGCCATGGTCGACAACGATGCATTCACCGGATCCTACACAAAAAATCCATTTGCGTTCAAACATTACAATCTGGAGTTCTTAGCCGTCTACGTCGACTCTCAGCAATTCCCCGCTAAACCTCTACAACCTAATTTCGAAGCCGGTGTGGCGGCGCGTGAATTTTATCAGCTTTCGATGGCGACCGGTAGACACCTTAAAGACCGCGCACTCTGTATCGACAGTAACGATTTCATAAACGGATACACGCTTTATGCGTTTAACCTCACCCCGGATGAAGAGTGTGGCCAGCACATTTCGCTCATCAAGTCCGGAAATATCAGAGTCGAAGCTCGTTTCAGACAACCGCTGCCAAATACCGTTAACTTAATCATTTACGCCGTTTTTGATTCTCTCATTGAAGTGTCTAACCGCAGACAGGTGCTGATCGATTACTATTGAGAGATGAACACGCTTCAACTCACAGCTATCGTGGATAAAATGACGTGCAGAACACATTTTCTTGGGGTTCTACCGAGCGATCAACTACCCAAAAAACCTGTGAGGACCTTACCTGCGATGGGGATCATTAACACCGACCCCGCTCGGCTACCCGGTGAGCATGTGATAGCCGTTTATTTACCCGAAGAGGGGCCCGCTTGTTTTTTCGACAGCTTTGGCAATCCACCCAACAGCACCCGCTTCCCAACCAGCATCGATCACTTTCTAGCGACCAACCACTCCCAAGTATTATATTCCGACAGACAAGTCCAGGATTATTCATCCAATACCTGTGGGGAGCACTGTTTGTTTTTTCTATATCATTTAACTAAAGGTTGTGACTATGACCGTGTGTTGAAACTATACACCGACGATTATATTAAAAATGATAAAATGGTATCCCTATTTGTGAAGAGATTAAGACCGCATGTGTGTAATGATAAAATGTCATCCTGTGTGCAAACGTGTTTGATCTATAAATAAAAAATCGTAAAACATTTTATTTTTTATCGTCTTTATTTAATCGTAAGATACATTCGTTAAAATTCCAACCATTGCCTCGGATCACCGGTCGATATTTTAAACACAGAGTCTTTCGGAGTCCTGTAGCATGAATATTTCCGTGCCTTTTTATAAGGTCTAACATCGGGTGTGGTGGCAGGGGTGGCGGGTTTACTCTTTAGAGACTTAATCACGCTCCTGACCTGTTGATTCGGCACTGTAGAAAAAGGAATGTTTAACTCGCCAAAAGCCTGTAGAAACTCCGTCCATCCCAGAGGTCTCCGGTCATCCCGAACCTTTTGGGGGGCCGTCACATTTTTTAACAAATCAACCATGTGTGAACCTGGTACGACTTTACCCTTGAACACAAACTCCCCCGATTCGTTCCACCCGCTTAGTCCTTTAGCTTTAGACATCTTGTCTAATATGTATCTACTGTTTTTCACGCTTCTCGAAGGGACATTCTTCAGCACTTCGTCCTCCACAGCCCCCTCAGCAACACCGTCTTCAACATTAGCAGTGCGGGGAGCGGCTGGCGTTTGCGCATCTTTAGGCTCAGGGTCACTATGGGGTAACGAGAGGGTTAAAACCCCGCTCTCACGATCCCCTTGTCTAACGATGGTCAAAAACCTGCTTAGGGTATTGGTGTAAAGTTTGGCTTTTTCGTACGGATTCAAACTGGTGCGATGTAAAATATTTCTTATGGCACCGTCCAAATCGTTTTCCACAGTCTGTTGAATGTTCTCGCGTACATTCTCAGTTTTCATCTTATCCAGCTGATGCTGCGGGACTAAATACATCTTCTCAGCGTACTCCATCCTATCGATTGGCTATCAAGCTTGTCAGGAACGGGACGGCGACGCTTAATAAAGGTAAAAGGAAGCCGCCCTTTTGGTTGATGACTCGTTTCTTGGCCGCTATGCCAATTTTTTTATCGGCCACAAATTTGATTTCCGCTTTTCTCTTTTTCAGTTTTTGGTACTGCTGGCGATTGACCGGGATCGGTCAGAGGATGTTTGACCGGGTAGAGGATGTTTAGCGCCAATTCGCACAGCGATAAAATGAATTCGTCGGACACCGATTGTAAAATAACACGTCGTTGTTTAGGAGACGCTTTATGTAGCAGTTTTAACACCGGCAGATGTTTACAAAGTCTGGCGGACATGACGATTTATCACGTTCTTCTTTTTTTCGGGATATAAACCACTTGACGGTCGGACAGCAATCCTGTTCTGAGACGGTACTGCTCCGGAGTTTTAGCTTTATAGTCTATCAATAGGTATCCGAAAGATCGGTTGACCGCGTCGTGATAACATTCCATAAAGTATTTTGTGTTTCCCGGGTACATTTGTCGTCCTAGCATCGCTACCTGATTGACGTCCCTGGGGTTTTTAAACAAAATCATATAATTGGCGTTTAAGCTGATGGTTCGACTGGACTTACCCTGTGCAAATAAATTTTGCACTATATAGATGCTGCTGAGATTCCGATGGTGACAATATTGCGTAAATACGCGCTGGAGTTCCAGGTTGGCGCTAGCTTGCTGCATCAAATCATCCACGATGAGAAGATTTGTTTTATGAGTAAATCATCATCATTCAGACTCTCGGGTATTCCATGCACAAATTTAATGTCGTACAATTTCAGTACATCGTCGTACAAAGGCTGCCAGCAATCATACAACCATACAATGTTTTCAATTTTCTTGGAGATTATAGTCAAACCCTTTTCCAACAAAAGTTTTACAAAATAAGACTTTCCAGAATTGGACGGCCCACTTATAACACAACTAAATGGATGTTGAAGTCTGAAATCAAAATCGGAAACAACCTGAGACCCTCTGTGCATCACCTGATCAGTAGCCATAAGAAAGAGTGGTGAAATCGGGCAAAAGTCTGCGTTTATTATACACCACCTTGAACTTTTTATCGACTGATTTGTTGTGCAATGTGAGAGTCTTTTTATTCCTCACAATATTTTCGGTGTGAGCCAGGATGTGTTTGGCGCTATCCTGCGACGTCACATAACCGTCAACCAGACCAATCAGGGATTCCAGACAGATGGCTCGGGAGTTTTTTGCATTCAATGTTATACCCTTAGCTTTCATGCACGTCTTACCTTTGGCCGTCTTGTACCCATAAGATTTAGGCCCGCTCGTGCAAAAACACGTTATGAAGTCGCCGTCGTCTAGCTCGCTCGTCAGCTCCCCAAAATGATCCCCTAGAGGCGGTTCCCAGTCCCCCTCCCTAGACACAAAGACGACGGAGTCCGTATCTGAGTAAAGAAGCCGGTCGCCGAGTCTGTCCATCAATTCGTACTATTCCAGTTGTGCATGAGCCGTTGTAAACGCTCCTAGAAACACGTTAACGTCGTGCGCCTTACAAACATCGTCTTTGTCAGGTTTATGCTGAACGAGAGCTACGTCGTCCGAGACGAATGTGAAATAGGACAGTGTGTCGGTATTACCAAAAACGATTCTGGTGAAATCTTCGGGGTCGTTCACCAGAGTCGTTTGAGGCAGGTTCTGTCTTAACGAGAACCGACCCCAAAGCGAATTGAGAATCAATTTCGTGATTGCCCTCTGGGCGGCGTTGTACTTGATCTTTTCGGGGTCGAGTTGAACCCCCTCTTTTTCAAAATACTCAGGGATGTAAGTCTCTTTCTCAGCCTCCGTGACCACATTCGACGGATACCCTGACGCTTGTTGTTTCAAACGCAGAAACGTTTTGACATAATCGCCAAACAATGCGTCTGACCGCTGAGGAAAATGCCAAACCTCGTCTATCTTGGCTACCACATAACCCTTCTCGACGGCTTTTAAAAGCTCGATGCTGACCCAACAGCCCGACAGCGATCTTTCCTGATCCGTGTGGGTACAGGTTGAGGTCTGGTTTTGCTCGTGAGCGCAAGTTCTACATAACGGGAACATGAGTTTTCCTTCGCATCTGTAAGGGAGAACCGGGTGCAGTAATTTGCGGGGAGGGTACACGGTCGCTTTGATAAGGCCGAAATAATTTTCAATCGGTTCAAAATCTTTGAAAATGATTTGTGGATGATCGATCGGATAGCTTTTCCTAGCCTGGCAAAAGGGGTAGAGGCTGGTGAAATCGAGATACCTTATTTTTTCATCTTCGGTCACCTTGTGATAGAGTTTATAAGCGTTAGTTCGACCACCAAACAGAGCGTCTCGCGGTTTCAATCTCTCGGGGGCCGAATAATTGTCCATAAATTCTATCACGGAGGGATCGGTCTTTTTCATTTTGCTCCATTCGCATTCCCAAAGAACCTCGATTTGCAAACCGTACGCGTTCTGCAGAATTTCGACCTTATCGTCAAACTGTCTCCTGAGAACCCCGTAAGGTACTCGCGACAAGGGGTGTGTCTGATGGGGTTCAAAGCGACAGCAGTGTCCATGGTGTACACAACCATTGTATTCTAAGCCAAACCTCAACCCGTTCTGTTCGTAGTAACCGTCTAAAAAGTACTTACCGAAGGATACTTCGCCATGGTTCAAGGCGTGGTGTAGGTCGACGTTTCGAGTCTTTTTGACATACTCCAGCCATTCTATTGAACCAGATGAATAGCATTTGCTCTGTCGGATGTACGCTTTGTTATGCGTGAAAGCCAGCGTATTTTTCTTAAGGAAATGTGTTTTGAAGATCCCCATCGCACAACTAGCGATCGTCGTAAAACTGAAAGGGTCAAGTTTGGTGCATTCGATGAACGACTGGCGATATTTCATACAACCTTCGCGTAATAACACAACGTCGTTAACGCCGTACTCGTACAGTTCTTTTCTTAAAGTCAAAGAACTTACCCTCAACCGTGCTGTACCAGGCATCGAACTTTTGTTGGTCTTTATCCGACATGTTATCGTAGTTGTAAAACTTTTTGTCGGGGTAAGGTCCGAAATACTTCGCATTTTCCACTCTGTTGAAAAGATGTGGAAAGTAGCCTTTTTCAGTCGTCGTCAAGTCTAACGCAGCTGGCATTTTGGCTAGGGCAAACGGGGAAAAATGAATAACTGTCGAGGTATCGCTGCGCAAACGTTTCATCATACATAAGGATTAATTTACATCCCTGCATGATAACCTCGATGGCAATCCCTGCTTTGCAGAAATACTCCAGAATGAGAAAGGAGTCAAATCTGGAGGCGTAATGAGCAATGAAGCAGCAGCCTTCATATCGCGGCTGTCTGAAGCGCTTGATTAGCTTAGCTATACAGCCTGTACCGCGAGCTACAAATTTCTCCCCTTGGAACGTGATCGCGCAAACAAAATTAGCCACGTGCCTCCCATTTTCATAACGCGTTTCAAAATCGTAGAAAATGTATTTTTCGCAAAACTCCTTAGGCGCTAGGGGCTGTATGAAGCATTGGTGTTCTCCCTCGTCCACCAGAATTTCGCGACAATGGTCGCATTTGTCCGGAGCGCATACGTGTTTGGTTTTCTTGTTTCCCGGTTTAACCTGGTAGCGTCTGTTGCATAGTTTACAGTATTTTATAAGATCACAGGCGGGGTTTTCGTGACCCGGAGGTGGGGTTTTTTTATGCATTTCGAAGCAATAGCTCGATTTACAGTAACGCATGCAATCTAGACAGTGTATGGTCGTTTTAGGGTAGGTGTAACATTCTGAGTCGAAGCATACGTTACAGACGTGTTTGCATCGATGATCTCTGTGACTGGTGTAACTTTTGTAACAAAATTCGCATACGTATTCCGAACCGATGAACCCTGTCAAACTCGTTATCATGTAGTAATGATCGTTATGGTGATAGAGGAACACCGTTTTCGGATGGGGTTCATCACAAGTTTTGTACGTTTCTAAGACAGCTGCGTTAGATCTGTGAAATACGACAATTTTAATGCCTAGAGCTCGTTCAAATGAGGCTATGTCGCTAAAAGCGATTGGATCTTGGATTGAGAAGCCTGCACTGTTTTGGATGGTGGTAGCCAGATTTTCTAACTCGGTCTCGGGTGTTGTGGGTTAAGAAAACGGGCGAGACAAATGGAGAAGCAGAAATTATTCGAAATATTTGTGGGGCAAAATAAACTGTTTTTTTTTCTTTTGATCACCTCACCAATGGCCAGATCCATAAGTTTACGTCGTTGACCCCCACCTCCTTGCCTGTTCATAACAACGGTAGCTTCTATCTCAACGGCCTGGTCCGATAATAACTGATCGTTGCTCTGTAAAACTTTTTAAAACTCACGGTCAAATTAATCACGGGTACATCCCCACCAAAATCTCTAGCAAAAGTAACAATCCCGCTCAGTGTGTCGTGTAAGTAACGATGATAATCGGCCAGATCTGCAGAGTTGATGACTCTCAGATTCATGCTCCTTCTCAACGATACGCTATTGAAACGAGGTCGTGGTAAAACGTGATATCCGTTAACGAACCCACCCCGGCGAATCAACGCATCAATGTCGAGGGGACTTAATCGCTCATGTGTAGGAGGATTACCTTCGCGGAAAGTATTATCATCGTCGGTAGGATGTTCTACACTATCGTCGTCAGGATCTGGGGGTGGTTCGGCGGTATTTAACCCTGCACCGTGTTGTATGGGTGGGTCATAGAGATTCATATTTGGATTTACGGCTAATTCAAAAAGATCCAAATCAGCAGATTGGTGTGACGATTCTACATTAAGATACTGTTCTAAAGAATCTGGAAGCATACTTATCGTTTCAAGCTCATCCGGAGACAGTTCTGTGTCAGATTGGTCTGATTGACGAGCGTCTGTAAAGAAGTATTTTGATCCATCCATTTTTGAAATTCAGACTAACATCACAGAGTATAAAACAATCACAGAGTATAAAACGTGAGATATTACAAAATCATAGAGCATAGATAAAATAGCATAGTGTATACATGTAATATAATAAGAGTATATAAAAGGAATATAAATCAAAGAGTATAAAATCAAAGAGTGTATATAACAATCAATACATGATCTAACGCGGTACAAAATGGATCGTGAGTAAACTATTAATTGTAGCAGACATCTCATCTATGAGGGTATGGAGAAGACGAAGCTTGAGCAGCATTTCACTATGGTGTTGCGTTGACATATGCTCGTTTATATCAGAATCCTCATCCATGATTAATCGGATAATATGGATGCGGTGAAATATTTCATCGCTCACATTCTGAAAAAAACGATCCTGAACATCGAATCTGCTATGTATCTCTGGCTGAAAGGATCGTAGCTCGTTACGTAAGGCATCTATTCTGCTACGGTTTTCTTCCTGCCTTGCAGAATTTGCATCTTCCTGTTTATATCCGCATTCGCCTCACGAAACTCACTGCGAAATGCATCTATTGAATTAATGAGCTGGCGAATCAGAGGCTTATCGTTGGATGGTTCATCGACTGGTTGAGGGGTCAGCGCTACTTCTTCAACATCGATCTCTTCCGACGATTGGTGAAAATGAAATGGCGTCTGACCGGCGTTCGACGCTTCGCCACGCTCGCTCGTCCAAGAGCTCTGATCCCAAGCGTGGAGTTGAGCCACACCCCAGTCAGTCACATCGTCATCATCATCATCATGGATTCTATCCGAACCTGCTGTATGGAAATATAACAATCAATCATAATGGTATGACAAATTTGAGTTTAAATGTTAATACATGTAGATAGCCTCACCATTAAATAGCTCAGGACTAAATGGGGGTACAGAATAATTCGTTTTTCTAGTCTTTTTCTTTGGTTGGTCTAAAGCTGTGGGGGTAGGAACTATTTGATCTCCGACTATGTCTCGCCTATCTGTTACGACGATGGTGTCTTGTTCATTCTCGTCTTCAGTAAGGTCGACCACCGGGAATCCAGGCTGTGTGACGAATTGGATGAAATCTATAAAATAAATAAAACGTTAGATTTCCTTAAACGTAAAACATTACGTTGAAGGTGGATCTTGTTCTTACCATTGGCAGTGCTGTCTCCATCAAACCCATGCGTAGCCACTACGAATTAAAAATAAGTAAAACTTAAAATAAATTAAAATTAATAAATAAAGACGCATAAAAATTGGTACATTTAATTTATAAAGAATAGAAAATAAGTTCTCACATGAATTAATGGCATCAAAGGCGTTCCGCTCGACGTTTGAATCTGAGGGGGAAAAACATATTATGATTTGAAGCCGCCTGGTGGGGCCGTTTTATATGGTTGATGACGCGCACACACACACACACACACACACACACACACACACACACACACACACACACACACACCTATAATTTATGAATCATACAACTTGGAAAATTTAAATACATCACATCAGCATTTAAATAGCTAGATTAAAACAATTTGCTCTAAACAAAATCATCTCCAACCATAGGATGACCTATCACAGTAAGGAGTGCATTGTATATCATTTCAGGGCACTAGGGGGGGCTATTTGCCTGTGAACTGGATGTTGTTTGAACTCCGGGACTGGTGGGGGCGCTATTTGCCTGTGAACTGGATGTTGTTTGAACTCCGGGACTGGTGGGGGCGCTATTTGCCTGTGAACTGGATGTTGTTTGAACTCCGGGACTGGTGGGGGCGCTATTTGCCTGTGAACTGGATGTTGTTTGAACTCCGGGACTGGTGGGGGCGCTATTTGCCTGTGAACTGGATGTTGTTTGAACTCCGGGCCTGTGGGGGCGCTATTTGTCTGTGAACTGGATGTTGTTTGAACTCATGGGCAACCATATCCATTCCATACCTGAATGTGACGCTTCAGAAAGTGTTTAAAACGATGATTATATGGTAAAATATATACCAGTATACTGTCAGAAGCATCAGCAATGTTTTTCTGAAACATATACAGACAAAAGCAAAATGATATAGCGCCCATAACAATGTGTGAGACCCGTTAGCAGCGTAGCACGAGATGCTAACCAACACACATGTTCTATCACCATGCCGCATGGTTAGCTATCCGAAAGATCGGTTTACTAAATTATAACGCTGTATATATCACCGTCTTTTCACATTAAAAGATAGCGCTGCATTATAACACACAAATAGCATTCGTAGAAGAGTGAAGTATGTTGCGGTAAGCCGACGGCTGATCCATGATTTTCATAATAAAAGCTTTTTCACATAAAAAGTTTCACATAAGCAGTACATCCGATGATAATCCATATTAATACACATAAGCATGGATATGCAAACTGATTTGGTTTAAAATCACCAATGGTCCATATTTTAAAAATCAAACTTTATGATAAATGAATGTGATGTTGCATATTATTAAAAATCATATCTACTGTTTTTCACCCTATGTGAAAACAATATTTAAATCACCGTAGCATAACCCCATAAGCATGGGTATGCAGACTGGTGTGATTTAAAAAACAAAACAAAAAAAACACCAATGTTCCATATTTTTAAATTTCAAACTTTTATGAATATAATCTTACTTATTTAAAAATCATATCTACTGTTTTTCACCATGTGAAAACAATATTTAAATCACCGTAGCATAACCCCATAAGCATGGAAATAAAGACTGATGTGATTTTTTAAAATGTACATATGCAGACTGATATTTTTAAAATCATAGTTTATGATACTTAATATCTGTACCCAGATATTTTTAAAAATCATACTTTATTAATATAATTTTACATATTTAAAAATTCACATCTATTGTTTCACACCCTATGTGAAAAAACAATCTTTAAAACACCATAGCATAAAAGAATTACAAAGAGAAAATACTCACTGTTTTGCATGTTGATGAGTTGAGCTGTGCAGTCTTGAAGTTTGGACAAGATATGGTTTGCCAGGGTTCGAGCCGTCATCTATATATATATATATACATTCTGAGATGCAGTGAAAATGTATGGGAAAGATATAACTATGTGTGTCCGCTAGATGGCGCGCGTGTTCTATGAATGGTACAGGCGAGTTCACAGAGAGGTCGTTCTCAGAGATCTATCCAACATTTGTCGCCGTATTTCACGGATAGAAGGTCAAAACTGTCACAAAAGAGACACTCCTCTCTTGAGATACGATTTTTTTTAATTGGAAAGCGTATCGGTAGGGTGAAGTGGCACGTACAGCGGTACCGGCTCCTTTGAGTCTTTTCTATACAGTTGTTGTTTTTCAGGATATGCTCGCGACCATAAATTAGTATGAATCGTGAAAACAACAGGTGCTAAAGACGGTCCATGGATACATCTCCCAGTGTTGCAAGCACACACACACTTAGCGCTTTGAGTGTCAACTTTAATCCAATTCTTCAGTACTCTGAAACGGTAAGCTGATTTTTATTTTTGTCATCGGTTCGTAAACTGCATGAAATACGTTATGATTTTATTTCTGATCATCCGTTCATACTGTATAGCTTCTTCAACAGTCTAAATGGAAGATGATTTTTATTTTTGGACTGCTATAATTGGAATATTATTTATTTACAATGAATGATGCAAGCATTTTATTTATATACTTTTAAATGAACAATGTTGTTCAACTTTAGTTACTGGGAGATATTTTCTCACTTTCACCCCCCAGCAGGGGGTGCAGGAATAGGGTGGTGTCTCACTCACAGACAGACGCACACACTTAGCGCGGAGACCATTGCTGTCATGCGCTGGTGTTTGAGAGACTGAGGGGAGGGAGGGTGTCATGAAACACACACGCACACACACATACACACACACACACACACACACACACACACACACACACACACACACACACACACACACACACACACACGCACACACACACACGCACACACACATACACACACACACACACACACACACACACACACACACACACACACACACACACACATTCCTCCACCACTCTGAATCACAGAGTGTCAAAACACAGAGTGTTTAAAAACTTTAAACTTATTTAATCTGAAATGACTGCTTCAGTAGATTTTTAGTAAGATATTTATTTTTGTTTTGAAAAGATTTTTTATAATCATTTATATACTTTTTAAAAGATCAATGTGTTCAACTTTAGTTAGTGTGAAAATTGTAAATGACTAAATGTAAATTTTATAAATATTTCATTCATATACTTTTAAAGGAGCAGCATGCTTTTCAACTTTAGTGTGAGAGTATTAGAAAAACCTTTTCTCACTATCCCCATTTATATAGCGTGTTCAGGAATGCCAGGATATCGGATGAGACGCACACACTCACAGACAGACGCACACACACACAGTGCGGAGACTGTCAACTTTAATCCAATTCTTCACAGTAGTGAAACGGTAAGATGATTTTACTTTTGTAATTCTAATCTATTCTAATCTATATGCGACATTAGAAAAATTATTTTCTCACCCCGACACGGAGGGGATTTCCCACACCAAGAAGTTATTTCCCCCCGGGGTCAATAGGTCAAAATCAATGGGGCAAAGACAACTGGCAAAGACAACTGGCAACTTCATATATCATACAAAGGTCAATAGGGTAAAGACAACTGTCAACTTGATCGATCGATAGGTCAAAGGTTAATCCCTAAATTAAGCGACCTCCGGAACAACCCCTCCGGAAGGTCAAAGGTTAATCCCTACATCAAAGGACCTCCGGAACACCCTCCGGAAGGTCAAAGGTTAGCCCCGCCCACCTGTCAATCATAGGGTCATAAATCAGTTTGACATAAGCCGAATGGTTATAACTACTAGTGTGACAGTCTGTAAATTCCACAAACAACAGAACAGAGGTCATTCGGCATGGCAGTCTGCCTACAGCTCCTTGGTACGATGGCCTTCACCTGTCTCAAAAGTAAGGGTTTTGTATCGAATTGCAGCATTTATATTTAACATGCCTCCACTTGTTTCCACCCAGTTTTGAACTGAAGACCTTTGCGTGTAAAGCAAACGTGATATCATGGCATGTGCTTTTTAGAAGATGGCTCCTTCCCATAATCTGCTCTGCAAGCAGTGTGACAGTCTGTGAATTCCACAAACAACAGAACAGAGGTCATTCGGCATCGCAGTCTGCCTACAGCTCCTTGGTACGATGGCCTTCACCTGTCTCAAAAGTAAGGGTTTTGTAGCATTTATATTTAAAATGCATCCACTTGTTTCCGCCCAGTTTTGAACTGAGGACATTTTGCGTGTAAAGCAAACGCGATAACCACTACACTACGGAAACTTGATTTGGACGGTACCCACCTAGTGTCATTCGGCATGGCAGTCTGCCTACAGCTCCTTGGTACGATGGCCTTCACCTGTCTTAAAAGTAAGGGTTTTGTAGCGAATTGCAGCATTTATATTTAACATGCCTCCACTTGTTTCCACCCAATTTTGAACTGAGGACCTTTCGCGTGTAAAGCGAACGTGATAACCACTACACTACGGAAACTTGGTTTGGATCTCATTCCCACCTCTTCTAGCGTACGCTTGTTAAAAGCGACTGAAACTATAGACTGCCCAGTGTTTTTAACATGGCAAAAAGCTGCTAATTTTGTTGGCAGACCGAACATTTTATATTACTGTACAGGAAACCTCAATGTTCATTTGTTTTATTTTTGTCCTTTTCTAAAGAGATTAAACAACAAACATCCCTTCAAGTGTACTGACCTGCTCAACAGAAAATCGCTTACGAAATATTTGCAAAAATCACCCACAGTTTCCGCCCAGTTTCGAACTGGGGACTTTTCGCGTGTGAGGCGAACGTGATAACCACTACATAACAAACACGTCTTCAGGTTGCAGACATAAATCTTTAGGTGCACGCTTATTAAAAAGCATATAAAGGAAATAAGCGCTGCACCCACCTCGCGTGCCAAAGAGTTTACATTTTATGTCAGAATCCAACCACTGTTTCTGCTCGGTTTCGAACCGAGGACCTTTCGCGTGTTAGGCGAATGTGTTGACCACTACACTACAGAAACCTATTGTTGAGAGGGATGTGCTTTTTAGAAGATGGCTCCTTCCCATAATCTGCCCTGCAAGCAGTGTGAAAGTCTGTAAATTCCACAAACAACAGAACAGAGGTCATTCGGCACCCACCTAGTGTCATTCGGCATGGCAGTCTGCCTACAGCTCCTTGATACGATGGCCTTCACCTGTCTTAAAAGTAAGGGTTTTGTAACGAATTGCAGCATTTATATTTAACATGCCTCCACTTGTTTCCACCCAATTTTGTACTGAGGACCTTTCACGTGTAAAGCAAACGTGATAACCACTACACTACGGAAACTTGGTTTGGATCTCATTCCAACCTCTTCTAGCGTACGCTTGTTCAAAAGCGACTGAAACTATAGACTGCCCAGTGTTTTTAACATGGCAAAAAGCTGCTAATTTTGTTGGCAGACCGAACATTTTATATTACTGATACTTAATATCTGTACCCAGATATTTTTAAAAATCATACTTTATTAATATAATTTTACATATTTAAAAATTCACATCTATTGTTTCACACCCTATGTGAAAAAACAATCTTTAAAACACCATAGCATAAAAGAATTACAAAGAGAAAATACTCACTGTTTTGCATGTTGATGAGTTGAGCTGTGCAGTCTTGAAGTTTGGACAAGATATGGTTTGCCAGGGTTCGAGCCGTCATCTATATATATATATATATACATTCTGAGATGCAGTGAAAATGTATGGGAAAGATATAACTATGTGTGTCCGCTAGATGGCGCGCGTGTTCTATGAATGGTACAGGCGAGTTCACAGAGAGGTCGTTCTCAGAGATCTATCCAACATTTGTCGCCGTATTTCACGGATAGAAGGTCAAAACTGTCACAAAAGAGACACTCCTCTCTTGAGATACGATTTTTTTTAATTGGAAAGCGTATCGGTAGGGTGAAGTGGCACGTACAGCGGTACCGGCTCCTTTGAGTCTTTTCTATACAGTTGTTGTTTTTCAGGATATGCTCGCGACCATAAATTAGTATGAATCGTGAAAACAACAGGTGCTAAAGACGGTCCATGGATACATCTCCCAGTGTTGCAAGCACACACACACTTAGCGCTTTGAGTGTCAACTTTAATCCAATTCTTCAGTACTCTGAAACGGTAAGCTGATTTTTATTTTTGTCATCGGTTCGTAAACTGCATGAAATACGTTATGATTTTATTTCTGATCATCCGTTCATACTGTATAGCTTCTTCAACAGTCTAAATGGAAGATGATTTTTATTTTTGGACTGCTATAATTGGAATATTATTTATTTACAATGAATGATGCAAGCATTTTATTTATATACTTTTAAATGAACAATGTTGTTCAACTTTAGTTACTGGGAGATATTTTCTCACTTTCACCCCCCAGCAGGGGGTGCAGGAATAGGGTGGTGTCTCACTCACAGACAGACGCACACACTTAGCGCGGAGACCATTGCTGTCATGCGCTGGTGTTTGAGAGACTGAGGGGAGGGAGGGTGTCATGAAACACACACGCACACACACATACACACACACACACACACACACACACGCACACGCACACACACATACACACACACACACACACACACACACACACACACACACACACACACACACACACACACACACACACACACATTCCTCCACCACTCTGAATCACAGAGTGTCAAAACACAGAGTGTTTAAAAACTTTAAACTTATTTAATCTGAAATGACTGCTTCAGTAGATTTTTAGTAAGATATTTATTTTTGTTTTGAAAAGATTTTTTATAATCATTTATATACTTTTTAAAAGATCAATGTGTTCAACTTTAGTTAGTGTGACAATTGTAAATGACTAAATGTAAATTTTATAAATATTTCATTCATATACTTTTAAAGGAGCAGCATGCTTTTCAACTTTAGTGTGAGAGTATTAGAAAAACCTTTTCTCACTATCCCCATTTATATAGCGTGCTCAGGAATGCCAGGATATCGGATGACACGCATACACTCACAGACAGACGCACACACACACAGTGCGGAGACTGTCAACTTTAAATCAATTCTTCACCATAGTGAAACGGTAAGATGATTTTACTTTTGTAATTCTAATCTATTCTAATCTATATGCGACATTAGAAAAATTATTTTCTCACCCCGACACGGAGGGGATTTCCCACACCAAGAAGTTATTTCCCCCCGGGGTCAATAGGTCAAAATCAATGGGGCAAAGACAACTGGCAAAGACAACTGGCAACTTCATATATCATACAAAGGTCAATAGGGTAAAGACAACTGTCAACTTGATCGATCGATAGGTCAAAGGTTAATCCCTAAATTAAGCGACCTCCGGAACAACCCCTCCGGAAGGTCAAAGGTTAATCCCTACATCAGAGGACCTCCGGAACACCCTCCGGAAGGTCAAAGGTTAGCCCCGCCCACCTGTCAATCATAGGGTCATAAATCAGTTTGACATAAGCCGAATGGTTATAACTACTAGTGTGACAGTCTGTAAATTCCACAAACAACAGAACAGAGGTCATTCGGCATGGCAGTCTGCCTACAGCTCCTTGGTACGATGGCCTTCACCTGTCTCAAAAGTAAGGGTTTTGTATCGAATTGCAGCATTTATATTTAACATGCCTCCACTTGTTTCCACCCAGTTTTGAACTGAAGACCTTTGCGTGTAAAGCGAACGTGATATCATGGCATGTGCTTTTTAGAAGATGGCTCCTTCCCATAATCTGCTCCGCAAGCAGTGTGACAGTCTGTGAATTCCACAAACAACAGAACAGAGGTCATTCGGCATGGCAGTCTGCCTACAGCTCCTTGGTACGATGGCCTTCACCTGTCTCAAAAGTAAGGGTTTTGTAGCATTTATATTTAAAATGCATCCACTTGTTTCCGCCCAGTTTTGAACTGAGGACATTTTGCGTGTAAAGCAAACGTGATAACCACTACACTACGGAAACTTGATTTGGACGGTACCCACCTAGTGTCATTCGGCATGGCAGTCTGCCTACAGCTCCTTGGTACGATGGCCTTCACCTGTCTTAAAAGTAAGGGTTTTGTAGCGAATTGCAGCATTTATATTTAACATGCCTCCACTTGTTTCCACCCAATTTTGAACTGAGGACCTTTCACGTGTAAAGCGAACGTGATAACCACTACACTACTGAAACTTGGTTTGGATCTCATTCCCACCTCTTCTAGCGTACGCTTGTTCAAAAGCGACTGAAACTATAGACTGCCCAGTGTTTTTAACATGGCAAAAAGCTGCTAATTTTGTTGGCAGACCGAACATTTTATATTACTGTACAGGAAACCTCAATGTTCATTTGTTTTATTTTTGTCCTTTTCTAAAGAGATTAAACAACAAACATCCCTTCAAGTGTACTGACCTGCTCAACAGAAAATCGCATACGAAATATTTGCAAAAATCACCCACAGTTTCCGCCCAGTTTCGAACTGGGGACTTTTCGCGTGTGAGGCGAACGTGATAACCACTACATAACAAACACGACTTCAGGTTGCAGACATAAATCTTTAGGTGCACGCTTATTAAAAAGCATATAAAGGAAATAAGCGCTGCACCCACCTAGCGTGCCAAAGAGTTTACATTTTATGTCAGAATCCAACCACTGTTTCTGCTCGGTTTCGAACCGAGGACCTTTCGCGTGTTAGGCGAATGTGATGACCACTACACTACAGAAACCTATTGTTGCGAGGGATGTGCTTTTTAGAAGATGGCTCCTTCCCATAATCTGCCCTGCAAGCAGTGTGAAAGTCTGTAAATTCCACAAACAACAGAACAGAGGTCATTCGGCACCCACCTAGTGTCATTCGGCATGGCAGTCTGCCTACAGCTCCTTGATATGATGGCCTTCACCTGTCTTAAAAGTAAGGGTTTTGTAACGAATTGCAGCATTTATATTTAACATGCCTCCACTTGTTTCCACCCAATTTTGAACTGAGGACCTTTCGCGTGTAAAGCGAACGTGATAACCACTACACTACGGAAACTTGATTTGGACGGCACCCACCTAGTGTCTTTCGGCATGGCAGTCTGCCTACAGCTCCTTGGTACGATGGCCTTCACCTGTCTCAAAAGTAAGGGTTTTGTAGCATTTATATTTAAAATGCATCCACTTGTTTCCGCCCAGTTTTGAACTGAGGACCTTTTGCGTGTAAAGCAAACGTGATAACCACTACACTACGGAAACTTGATTTGGACGGCACCCACCTAGTGTCATTCGGCATGGCAGTCTGCCTACAGCACCTTGGTACGATGGCCTTCACCTGTCTTAAATGTAAGGGTTTTGTAGCGAATTGCAGCATTTATATTTAACATGCCTCCACTTGTTTCCACCCAATTTTGAACTGAGGACCTTTCGCGTGTAAAGCGAACGTGATAACCACTACACTACGGAAACTTGATTTGGACGGCACCCACCTAGTGTCTTTCGGCATGGCAGTCTGCCTACAGCTCCTTGGTACGATGGCCTTCACCTGTCTCAAAAGTAAGGGTTTTGTAGCATTTATATTTAAAATGAATCCACTTGTTTCCGCCCAGTTTTGAACTGAGGACCTTTTGCATGTAAAGCAAACGTGATAACCACTACACTACGGAAACTTGATTTGGACGGCACCCACCTAGTGTCATTCGGCATGGCAGTCTGCCTACAGCTCCTTGGTACGATGGCCTTCACCTGTCTTAAAAGTAAGGGTTTTGTAGAGAATTGCAGCATTTATATTTAACATGCCTCCACTTGTTTCCACCCAATTTTGAACTGAGGACCTTTCGCGTGTAAAGCGAACGTGATAACCACTATACTACGGAAACTTGGTTTGGATCTCATTCCCACCTCTTCTAGCGTACGCTTGTTCAAAAGCGACTGAAACTATAGACTGCCCAGTGTTTTTAACATGGCAAAAAGCTGCTAATTTTGTTGGCAGACCGAACATTTTATATTACTGTACAGGAAACCTCAATGGTCATTTGTTTTATTTTTGTCCTTTTCTAAAGAGATTAAACAACAAACATCCCTGCAAGTGTACTGACCTGCTCAACAGAAAATCGCATACGAAATTTTTGCAAAAATCACCCACAGTTTCCGCCCAGTTATGAACTGGGGACTTTTCGCGTGTGAGGCGAACGTGATAACCACTACACTACAAACACGTCTTCAGGTTGCAGACATAAATCTTTAGGTGCACGCTTATTAAAAAGCATATAAAGGAAATGAGCGCTGCACCCACCTAGCGTGCCAAAGAGTTTACATTTTCTGTCAGAATCCAACCACTGTTTCTGCTCAGTTTCGAACCGAGGACCTTTCGCGTGTTAGGCGAATGTGATGACCACTACACTACAGAAACCTATTATTGAGACGGATGTGCTTTTTAGAAGATGGCTCCTTCCCATAATCTGCCCTGCAGGCAGTGTGACAGTCTGTAAATTCCACAAACAACAGAACAGAGGTCATTCGGCACCCACCTAGTGTCATTCGGCATGGCAGTCTGCCTACAGCTCCTTGGTACGATGGCCTTCACCTGTCTCAAAAGTAAGGGTTTTGTAGCGAATTGCAGCATTTATATTTAAAATGCATCCACTTGTTTCCGCCCAGTTTTGAACTGAGGACCTTTCGCGTGTAAAGCAAACGTGATAACCACTACACTTCCGAAACTTGATTTGGACGTCAGTCCCACCGCTTCTAGGGTACGCTTGTTCAAAAGCGACTGAAACTATAGACTGCCCAGTGTTTTTAACATGGCAAAAAGCTGCTAATTTTGTTGGCAGACCGAACATTTTATATTACTGTACAGGAAACCTCAATGGTCATTTGTTTTATTTTTGTCATTTTCTAAGAGATTACAGTAAACCACAAACATCCCTGCAAGTGTACTGACCTGCTCAACAGAAAATCGCATACGAAATTTTTGCAAAAATCACCCACAGTTTCCGCCCAGTTTCGAACTGGGGACCTTTCGCGTGTGAGGCAAACGTGATAACCACTACACTACGGAAACAAGTCTTCAAGTTGCAGACATAAATCTTTAGGTGCACGCTTATTAAAAAACATATAAAGGAAATGAGCGCTGCACCCTCCTAGTGTGGCAAACAGTTTAAATTTTCTGTCAGAATCCAACCACTGTTTCTGCTCGGTTTCGAACCGAGGACCTTTCGCATGTTAGGCGAACGTGATGACCACTAAACTACAGAAACCTATTGATGATGTGCATGTGCTTTTTAGAAGATGGCTCCTTCCCATAATCTGCTCTGCAAGCAGTGTGACAGTCTGTAAATTCCACAAACAACAGAACAGAGGTCATTCGGCATTGCAGTCTGCCTACAGCTCCTTGGTACGATGGCCTTCACCTGTCTCAAAAGTAAGGGTTTTGTAGCGAATTGCAGCATTTATATTTAACATGCATCCACTTGTTTCCGCCCAGTTTTGAACTGAGGACCTTTCGCGTGTAAAGCGAACGTGATAACCACTACACTACGGAAACTTGGTTTGGATCTCATTCCTACCTCTTCTAGCGTACGCTTGTTCAAAAGCGACTGAAACTATAGACTGCCCAGTGTTTTTAACATGGCAAAAAGCTGCTAATTTCGTTGGCAGACCGAACATTTTATATTACTGTACAGGAAACCTCAATGGTCATTTGTTTTATTTTTGTCCTTTTCTAAAGAGATTAAACAACAAACATCCCTGCAAGTGCACTGACCTGCTCAACAGAAAATCGCATACGAAATTTTTGCAAAAATCACCCACAGTTTCCGCCCAGTTTCGAACTGGGGACTTTTCGCATGTGAGGCGAACGTGATAACCACTACATAACAATCACGTCTTCAGGTTGCAGACATAAATCTTTAGGTGCACGCTTATTAAAAAGCATATAAAGGAAATAAGCGCTGCACCCACCTAGCGTGCCAAAGAGTTTACATTTTCTGTCAGAATCCAACCACTGTTTCTGCTCGGTTTCGAACCGAGGACCTTTCGCGTGTTAGGCGAATGTGATGACCACTACACTACAGAAACCTATTTTTGAGAGGGATGTGCTTTTTAGAAGATGGCTCCTTCCCATAATCTGCCCTGCAAGCAGTGTGACAGTCTGTAAATTCCACAAACAACAGAACAGAGGTCATTCGGCACCCACCTAGTGGGTGCTTCTCATTTCTTATTTGTGCATCCTCGTTTCCTTTCTTCGCTTCCTTTCCTAGCGTCTCAGCTCCACCCCCTGTAGGTTTTGAGGGAAGGACGCAAGGAAAGAAAATGAGGACGGAGGAATCGAATGAAAGCTTTTTTTATTCATTGGAATACTTGATCACTCGCGCGTCACTTCATAGCGTCATCAGCAGCGCTCAAAGGATCTGCCCTTATGTTGTTGAAGTTTGTTTATTTAAGAAATTCATAATAAATGATAATAAAGCAAGATACCCTGTTGAAATATGTGTAATGTGTGGTTTATATAAACTGCAAAGGTAAAGTATACATTAAAACAGATTGTGATCGATGTGAAGGGGGAGGAGAATGTATACGCGCGTCACGTTTAGTCGATAAATCTCTTCCGCATAGGATACACCTGTGTATCCTCGCTCATGACTCCTCTGGAAGCCTCCTCACTCCTCGATCCTCGCCTCCTCGCGGTGCAATTAGAGAACTGAGATGTCCTTCAAGATGGCTGCGCTCGATCGGTTTCCGGGTCATAGGATGGAGGACAGAGGAACGAGGAGACGAGGAGGGATATTGCGAAGCACCCAGTGTCATTCGGCATGGCAATCTGCCTACAGTTCCTTGGTACGATGGCCTTCACCTGTCTTAAAAGTAAGGGTTTTGTAGCGAATTGCAGCATTTATATTTAACATGCCTCCACTTGTTTACACCCAATTTTGAACTGAGGACCTTTCGCGTGTAAAGCGAACGTGATAACCACTACACTACGGAAACTTGGTCTGGATCTCATTCCCACCTCTTCTAGCGTACGCTTGTTCAAAAGCGACTGAAACTATAGACTGCCCAGTGTTTTTAACATGGCAAAAAGCTGCTAATTTTGTTGGCAGACCGAACATTTTATATTACTGTACAGGAAACCTCAATGGTCATTTGTTTTATTTTTGTCCTTTTCTAAAGAGATTAAACAACAAACATCCCTGCAAGTGTACTGACCTGCTCAACAGAAAATCGCATACGAAATTTTTGCAAAAATTACCCACAGTTTCCGCCCAGTTTCCGCCCAGTTTCAAACTGGGGACTTTTCGCGTGGGAGGCGAACGTGATAACCACTACACTACGGAAACACGTCTTCATGTTGCAGACATAAATCTTTAGGTGCACGCTTATTAAAAAGCATATAAAGGAAATGAGCGCTGCTACCACCTAGCGTGGCAAACAGTTTAAATATTCTGTCAGAATCCAACCACTGTTTCTGCTTGGTTTCGAACAGAGGACCTTTCGCATGTTAGGCGAACATGATGAACACTACACTACAGAAACCTATTGATGAGGCACATGTGCTTTTTAGAAGATGGCTCCTTCCCATAATCTACTCTGCAAGCAGTGTGACAGTCTGTGAATTCCACAAACAACAGAACAGAGGTCATTCGGCATCGCAGTCTGCCTACAGCTCCTTGGTACGATGGCCTTCACCTGTCTTAAAAGTAAGGGTTTTGTAGCGAATTGCAGCATTTATATTTAACATGCCTCTACTTGTTTCCACCCAATTTTGAACTGAGGACCTTTCGCGTGTAAAGCGAACGTGATAACCACTACACTACGGAAACTTGATTTTGATCTCATTCCCACCTCTTCTAGCGTACGCTTGTTCAAAAGCGACTGAAACTATAGACTGCCCAGTGTTTTTAACATGGCAAAAAGCTGCTAATTTTGTTGGCAGACCGAACATTTTATATTACTTCACAGGAAACCTCAATGGTCATTTGTTTTATTTTTGTCCTTTTCTAAAGAGATTAAACCACAAACATCCCTGCAAGTGTACTGACCTGCTCAACAGAAAATCGCATACGAAATTTTTGCAAAAAACACTCACAGTTTCCGCCCAGTTTCGAACTGGGGACCTTTCGCGTGTGAGGCAAACGTGACAACCACTACACTACAAAAACAAGTCCTCAGTTTGCAGACATAAATCTTTAGTTGCACGCTTATTAAAAAGCATATAATGGAAATGAGCGCTGCTACCACCTAGTGTGGCAAACAGTTTAAATTTTCTGTCAGAATCCAACCACTGTTTCTACTCGGTTTCGAACCGAGGACCTTTCGCGTGTTAGGCGAACGTGATGACCACTACACTACAAAACCTATTGATGCGGTGCATATGCTTTTTAGAAGATGGCTCCTTCCCATAATCTGCTCTGCAAGCAGTGTGACAGTCTGTAAATTCCACAAACAACAGAACAGAGGTCATTCTGCATGGCAGTCTGCCTACAGCTCCTTGGTACGATGGCCTTCACCTGTCTCAAAAGTAAGGGTTTTGTAGCATTTATATTTAAAATGCATCCACTTGTTTAAGCCCAGTTTTGAACTGAGGACCTTTTGCGTGTAAAGCAAACGTGATAACCACTACACTACGGAAACTTGAATTGGACGGCACCCACCTAGTGTCATTCGGCATGGCAGTCTGCCTACAGCTCCTTGGTACGATGGCCTTCACCTGTCTTAAAAGTAAGGGTTTTGTAGCGAATTGCAGCATTTATATTTAACATGCCTCCACTTGTTTCCACCCAATTTTGAACTGAGGACCTTTCGCGTGTTAGGCGAACGTGATGAACACTACACTACAGAAACCTATTGATGAGGTACATGTGCTTTTTAGAAGATGGCTCCTTCCCATAATCTACTCTGCAAGCAGTGTGACAGTCTGTGAATTCCACAAACAACAGAACAGAGGTCATTCGGCATGGCAGTCTGCCTACAGCTCCTGGGTACGATGGCCTTCACCTGTCTTAAATGTAAGGGTTTTGTATCGAATTGCAGCATTTATATTTAACATGCCTCCACTTGTTTCCGCCCAGTTTTGAACTGAAGACCTTTGCGTGTAAAGCGAACGTGATATCATGGCATGTGCTTTTTAGAAGATGGCTCCTTCCCATAATCTACTCTGCAAGCAGTGTGATAGTCTGTGAATTCCACAAACAACAGAACAGAGGTCATTCGGCATGGCAGTCTGCCTACAGCTCCTTGGTACGATGGCCTTCACCTGTCTCAAAAGCAAGGGTTTTGTAGCGAATTGGAGCATTACATTTAAAATGCCTCCACTTGTTTCCGCCCAGTTTTGAACTGAGGACCTTTCGCGTGTAAAGCAAACGTGATAACCACTACACTACGGAAACTTGATTTAGACGTCAGTCCCACCACTTCTAGGGTACGCTTGTTCAAAAGCGACTGAAACTATAGACTGCCCAGTGTTTTTAACATGGCAAAAAGCTGCTAATTTTGTTGGCAGACCGAACATTTTATATTACTTCACAGGAAACCTCAATGGTCATTTGTTTTATTTTTGTCCTTTTCTAAAGAGATTAAACCACAAACATCCCTGCAAGTGTACTGACCTGCTCAACAGAAAATCGCATACGAAATTTTTGCAAAAAACACTCACAGTTTCCGCCCAGTTTCGAACTGGGGACCTTTCGCGTGTGAGGCAAACGTGACAACCACTACACTACAAAAACAAGTCCTCAGTTTGCAGACATAAATCTTTAGTTGCACGCTTATTAAAAAGCATATAATGGAAATGAGCGCTGCTACCACCTAGTGTGGCAAACAGTTTAAATTTTCTGTCAGAATCCAACCACTGTTTCTACTCGGTTTCGAACCGAGGACCTTTCGCGTGTTAGGCGAACGTGATGACCACTACACTACAAAACCTATTGATGCGGTGCATATGCTTTTTAGAAGATGGCTCCTTCCCATAATCTGCTCTGCAAGCAGTGTGACAGTCTGTAAATTCCACAAACAACAGAACAGAGGTCATTCTGCATGGCAGTCTGCCTACAGCTCCTTGGTACGATGGCCTTCACCTGTCTCAAAAGTAAGGGTTTTGTAGCATTTATATTTAAAATGCATCCACTTGTTTAAGCCCAGTTTTGAACTGAGGACCTTTTGCGTGTAAAGCAAACGTGATAACCACTACACTACGGAAACTTGAATTGGACGGCACCCACCTAGTGTCATTCGGCATGGCAGTCTGCCTACAGCTCCTTGGTACGATGGCCTTCACCTGTCTTAAAAGTAAGGGTTTTGTAGCGAATTGCAGCATTTATATTTAACATGCCTCCACTTGTTTCCACCCAATTTTGAACTGAGGACCTTTCGCGTGTTAGGCGAACGTGATGAACACTACACTACAGAAACCTATTGATGAGGTACATGTGCTTTTTAGAAGATGGCTCCTTCCCATAATCTACTCTGCAAGCAGTGTGACAGTCTGTGAATTCCACAAACAACAGAACAGAGGTCATTCGGCATGGCAGTCTGCCTACAGCTCCTGGGTACGATGGCCTTCACCTGTCTTAAATGTAAGGGTTTTGTATCGAATTGCAGCATTTATATTTAACATGCCTCCACTTGTTTCCGCCCAGTTTTGAACTGAAGACCTTTGCGTGTAAAGCGAACGTGATATCATGGCATGTGCTTTTTAGAAGATGGCTCCTTCCCATAATCTACTCTGCAAGCAGTGTGATAGTCTGTGAATTCCACAAACAACAGAACAGAGGTCATTCGGCATGGCAGTCTGCCTACAGCTCCTTGGTACGATGGCCTTCACCTGTCTCAAAAGCAAGGGTTTTGTAGCGAATTGGAGCATTACATTTAAAATGCCTCCACTTGTTTCCGCCCAGTTTTGAACTGAGGACCTTTCGCGTGTAAAGCAAACGTGATAACGACTACACTACGGAAACTTGATTTAGACGTCAGTCCCACCACTTCTAGGGTACGCTTGTTCAAAAGCGACTGAAACTATAGACTGCCCGGTGTTTTTAACATGGCAAAAAGCTGCTAATTTTGTTGGCAGACCGAACATTTTATATTACTTCACAGGAAACCTCAATGGTCATTTGTTTTATTTTTGTCCTTTTTTAAAGAGATTAAACCACAAACATCCCTGCAAGTGTACTGACCTGCTCAACAGAAAATCGCATAGGAAATTTTTGCAAAAAACACCCACAGTTTCCGCCCAGTTTCGAACTGGGGACCTTTTGCGTGTGAGGCAAACGTGATAACCACTACACTATGGAAACAAGTCTTCAGGCTGCAGACATAAATCTTTAGGTGCACCCTTATTAAAAAGCATATAAAGGAAATGAGCGCTGCACCCACCTAGTGTGGCAAAAAGTTAAAATTTTCTGTCAGAATCCAACCACTGTTTCTGCTCGGTTTCGAACCGAGGACCTTTCGCGTGTTAGGCGAACGTGATGACCACTACACTCCAGAAACCTATTGATGAGGTGCATGTGATTTTTAGAAGATGGCTCCTTCCCATAATCTGCTCTGCAAGCAGTGTGACAGTCTGTGAATTCCACAAACAACAGAACAGAGGTCATTCGGCATGGCAGTCTGCCTACAGCTCCTTGGTACGATGGCCTTCACCTGTCTCAAAAGTAAGGGTTTTGTAGCGAATTGGAGCATTAAATTTAAAATGCCTCCACTTGTTTCCGCCTAGTATTGAACTGAGGACCTTTCGCGTGTCAGAATCAGAATCAGAATCAGAAAGAGCTTTATTGCCAAGTGTGCTTGCACACACAAGGAATTTGTTTTGGTACTGAGGCTTCCAGTGGACATATACAAATACAACATGAAACATAATACTACAAATTATAAGAATAAAAAATAAAAATATAAATATATGAGAATAAAAACTATCACAGTTGGGTTTAGTCAGAATAGACATTTTCAGATTTACAGATTATTAACCTATTTACAGTGTTTTGAATATTATAAATAAATAAATCTACATATAAGTATCACCTGAGTTGTAGGATATTGCACTAAACAGTGGGAGCATTGCACTTACAGGCATATGCCTTGGAAGGATTGTTAACTGTTCAGGAGGGAAATGGCCTGTGGGAAGAAACTGTTCCTGTGCCGAGATGTTCTTGTGGCCAGTGATCTGAGTCTCCGTCTTGACGGTAACAGTTCAAACAGGTGGTGTCCAGGGTGAGTGGAGTCTGTGATGATTTTACCTGCTCTCTTCCTCACTCTGGAAGAGTACAGGTCCTGGAGGTTTGGCAGGGGGGCAGCAATAATCCTCTCCGCAGTCCGGACTGTCCGTTGTAGTCTCCTGATGTCTGATTTGGTAGCTGAACCAAACCAGACAGTGATGGAAGCGCACAAGACAGACTCAATGACGGCTGAGTAGAACTGAATCAGCAGATCCTGTGGCAGGTTGAACTTCCTCAGCTGGCGAAGGAAGTACAGTCTCTGCTGGGCCTTTTTCACAGTGGAGTCAATGTGATTGTCCCACTTCAGGTCCTGAGAGATGATAGTGCCCAGGAACCTGAATGACTCCACTGCTTCCACAGTGCTGTTCATGATGGTGAGTGGGGGGAGTGCTGGGCTGTTCCTCCTGAAGTCCACGATCATCTCCACTGTTTTGAGCGTGTTCAGCTCAAGGTTGTTATAACTGCACCAGGCAGCCAGCTGTTCAACCTCCAGTCTGTAAGCAGACTCGTCACCGTTTCGGATGAGACCGATGACAGTGGTGTCGTCTGCAAATTTCAGGAGCTTGACAGTGGGGTCTTTAGAAGTGCAGTCATTAGTGTACAGGGAGAAGAGCAGTGGGGAGAGAACGCACCCTTGGGGAGCACCAGTGCTGATTGTGAGTGTCTTGGATGTGTGTTTCCCCAGTCTCACTCGCTGCTGCCGGTCCGTCAGGAAGCTGGTGATCCACTGACAGATCGAGGATGGTATGGAGAGCTGGGTCAAAGCGAACGCTATGTAAAGCGAACGTGATAACCACTACACTACGGAAACTTGATTTGGACGGTACCCACCTAGTGTCATTCGGCATGGCAGTCTGCCTACAGCTCCTTGGTACGATGGCCTTCACCTGTCTTAAAAGTAAGGGTTTTGTAGCGAATTGCAGCATTTATATTTAACATGCCTCTACTTGTTTCCACCCAATTTTGAACTGAGGACCTTTCGCGTGTAAAGCGAACGTGATAACCACTACACTACGGAAACTTGATTTTGATCTCATTCCCACCTCTTCTAGCGTACGCTTGTTCAAAAGCGACTGAAACTATAGACTGCCCAGTGTTTTTAACATGGCAAAAAGCTGCTAATTTTGTTGGCCGAACATTTTATATTACTGTACAGGAAACCTCAATGGTCATTTGTTTTATTTTTGTCCTTTTCTAAAGAGATTAAACAACAAACATCCCTGCAAGTGTACTGACCTGCTCAACAGAAAATCGCATACGAAATTTTTGCAAAAATCACCCACAGTTTCCGCCCAGTTTCAAACTGGGGACTTTTAGCGTGTGAGGCGAACGTGATAACCACTACACTACAAACACGTCTTCAGGTTGCAGACATAAATCTTTAGGTGCACGCTTATTAAAAAGCATATAAAGGAAATGAGCGCTGCACCCACCTAACGTGCCAAAGAGTTTAAATTTTCTGTCAGAATCCAACCACTGTTTCTGCTCGGTTTTGAACCTTTCGCGTGTTAGGCGAATGTGATGACCACTACACTACAGAAACCTATTGTTGAGAGGGATGTGCTTTTTAGAAGATGGCTCCTTCCCATTATCTGCCCTGCAAGCAGTGTGACAGTCTGTAAATTCCACAAACAACAGAACAAAGGTCATTCGGCACCCACCTAGTGTCATTCGGCATGGCAGTCTGCCTACAGCTCCTTGATACGATGGCCTTCACCTGTCTTAAAAGTAAGGGTTTTGTAGCGAATTGCAGCATTTGTATTTAACATGCCTCCACTTGTTTCCACCCAATTTTGTACTGAGGACCTTTCACGTGTAAAGCAAACGTGATAACCACTACACTACGGAAACTTGGTTTGGATCTCATTCCAACCTCTTCTAGCGTACGCTTGTTCAAAAGCGACTGAAACTATAGACTGCCCAGTGTTTTTAACATGGCAAAAAGCTGCTAATTTTGTTGGCAGACCGAACATTTTATATTACTGTACAGGAAACCTCAATGGTCATTTGTTTTCTTTTTGTCCTTTTCTAAAGAGATTAAACCACAAACATCCCTGCAAGTGTACTGACCTGCTCAACAGAAAATCGCATACGAAATTTTTGCAAAAACCAAGCTTAGTTTCCGCGCAGTTTCGAACTGGGAACCTTTCGCGTGTGAGGCGAACGTGATAACCACTACACTACAGAAACACGTCTTCAGGTTGCAGACATAAATCTTTAGGTGCACGCTTATTAAAAAGCATATAAAGGAAATGAGCGCTGCTACCACCTAGCGTGGCAAACAGTTTAAATATTCTGTCAGAATCCAACCACTGTTTCTGCTTGGTTTCGAACAGAGGACCTTTCGCGTGTTAGGCGAACATGATGAACACTACACTACAGAAACCTCTTGATGAGGCACATGTGCTTTTTAGAAGATGGCTCCTTCCCATAATCTACTCTGCAAGCAGTGTGACAGTCTGTGAATTCCACAAACAACAGAACAGAGGTCATTCGGCATGGCAGTCTGCCTACAGCTCCTGGGTACGATGGCCTTCACCTGTCTTAAAAGTAAGGGTTTTGTATCGAATTGCAGCATTTATATTTAACATGCCTCCACTTGTTTCCGCCCAGTTTTGAACTGAAGACCTTTGCGTGTAAAGCGAACGTGATATCATGGCATATGCTTTTTAGAAGATGGCTCCTTCCCATAATCTGCTCTGCAAGCAGTGTGACAGTCTGTGAATTCCACAAACAACAGAACAGAGGTCATTCGGCATGGCAGTCTGCCTACAGCTCCTTGGTACGATGGCCTTCACCTGTCTCAAAAGCAAGGGTTTTGTAGCGAATTGGAGCATTACATTTAAAATGCCTCCACTTGTTTCCACCCAGTTTTGAACTGAGGACCTTTCGCGTGTAAAGCAAACGTGATAACCACTACACTACGGAAACTTGATTTGGACGTCAGTCCCACCGCTTCTAGGGTACGCTTGTTCAAAAGCGACTGAAACTATAGACTGCCCAGTGTTTTTAACATGGCAAAATGCTGCTAATTTTGTTGGCAGACCGAACATTTTATATTACTGTACAGGAAACCTCAATGGTCATTTGTTTTCTTTTTGTCCTTTTCTAAAGAGATTAAACCACAAACATCCCTGCAAGTGTACTGACCTGCTCAACAGAAAATCGCATACGGAATTTTTGCAAATACCACCCTTAGTTTCCGCCCAGTTTCGAACTGGGGACCTTTCGCGTGTGAGGCGAACGTGATAACCACTACACTACAGAAACACGTCTTCAAGTTGCAGACATAAATCTTTAGGTGCACGCTTATTAAAAAGCATATAAAGGAAATGAGCGCTGCTACCACCTAGCGTGGCAAACAGTTTAAATATTCTGTCAGAATCCAACCACTGTTTCTGCTTGATTTCGAACAGAGGACCTTTCGCGTGTTAGGCGAACATGATGAACACTACACTACAGAAACCTATTGATGAGGCACATGTGCTTTTTAGAAGATGGCTCCTTCCCATAATCTACTCTGCAAGCAGTGTGACAGTCTGTGAATTCCACAAACAACAGAACAGAGGTCATTCGGCATGGCAGTCTGCCTACAGCTCCTGGGTACGATGGCCTTCACCTGTCTTAAAAGTAAGGGTTTTGTATCGAATTGCAGCATTTATATTTAACATGCCTCCACTTGTTTCCGCCCAGTTTTGAACTGAAGACCTTTGCGTGTAAAGCGAACGTGATATCATGGCATATGCTTTTTAGAAGATGGCTCCTTCCCATAATCTGCTCTGCAAGCAGTGTGACAGTCTGTGTATTCCACAAACAACAGAACAGAGGTCATTCGGCATGGCAGTCTGCCTACAGCTCCTTGGTACGATGGCCTTCACCTGTCTCAAAAGCAAGGGTTTTGTAGCGAATTGGAGCATTACATTTAAAATGCCTCCACTAGTTTCCAACTGAGGACCTTTCGCGTGTAAAGCAAACGTGATAACCACTACACTACGGAAACTTGATTTGGACTTCAGTCCCACCGCTTCTAGGGTACGCTTGTTCAAAAGCGACTGAAACTATAGACTGCCCAGTGTTTTTAACATGGCAAAATGCTGCTAATTTTGTTGGCAGACCGAACATTTTATATTACTGTACAGGAAACCTCAATGGTCATTTGTTTTATTTTTGTCCTTTTCTAAAGAGATTAAACCATAAACATCCCTGCAAGTGTACTGACCTGCTCAACAGAAAATCGCATACGAAATTTTTGCAAAAACCACCCACAGTTTCCACCCAGTTTCGAACTGGGGACCTTTCGCGTGTGAGGCGAACGTGATGACCACTACACTACAGAAACCTATTGATGGAGCATGTGCTTTTTAGAAGATCCCTCCTTCCCATAATCTGCTCTGCAAGCAGTGTGACAGTTTGTAAATTCCACAAACAACAGAACAGAGGTTATTCGGCATGGCAATCTGCCTACAGCTCCTTGGTACGATGGCCTTCACAAGGGTTTTGTAGCGATTTGCAGCATTTATATTTAACATGCCTCCACTTGTTTCCACCCAGTTTTGAACTGAGGACCTGTCGCGTGTAAAGCGAACGTGATAACCACTACACTACGGACACTTGATTTGGACGTCAGTCCCACCTCCTCTAGGGTACGCTTGTTCAAAAACGACTGAAACTATAGACTGCCCAGTGTTCTAAACATGGCAAAAAGCTGCTAATTTTTTTGGCAGACCAAACATTTTTTATTACTGTACAGGAAACCTCAACGGTCATTTGTTTTATTTTTGACAGAAAATGTGCCTGCATCCCTGCAAGTGTACTGACCTGCTCAACAGAAAATCGCATAAGAAATTTTTGCAAAAACCACCCACAGTTTCCACCCAGTTTCGAACTGGGGACCTTTCGCGTGTGAGGCGAACGTGATAACCACTACACTACGGAAACACGTCTGCAGGTGGCAGACATAATTCTTTAGCTGCACGCTTATTAAAAAGCATATAAAGGAAATGAGCGCTGCTACCACCTAGCGTGGCAAACAGTTTAAATTTTCTGTCAGAATCCAACCACTGTTTCTGCTCGGTTTCGAACAGAGGACCTTTCGCGTGTTAGGCGAACGTGATGAACACTACACTACAGAAACCTATTGATGACGCACATGTGCTTTTTAGAAGATGGCTCCTTCCCATAATCTACTCTGCAAGCAGTGTGACAGTCTGTGAATTCCACAAACAACAGAACAGAGGTCATTCGGCATGGCAGTCTGCCTACAGCTCCTGGGTACGATGGCCTTCACCTGTCTTAAAAGTAAGGGTTTTGTATCGAATTGCAGCATTTATATTTAACATGCCTCCACTTGTTTCCACCCAGTTTTGAACTGAAGACCTTTGCGTGTAAAGCGAACGTGATATCATGGCATGTGCTTTTTAGAAGATGGCTCCTTCCCATAATCTACTCTGCAAGCAGTGTGACAGTCTGTGAATTCCACAAACAACAGAACAGAGGTCATTCGGCATGGCAGTCTGCCTACAGCTCCTTGGTACGATGGCCTTCACCTGTCTCAAAAGCAAGGGTTTTGTAGCGAATTGGAGCATTACATTTAAAATGCCTCCACTTGTTTCCGCCCAGTTTTGAACTGAGGGCCTTTCGCGTGTAAAGCAAACGTGATAACCACTACACTACGGAAACTTGATTTGGACGTCAGTCCCACCGCTTCTAGGGTACGCTTGTTCAAAAGCGACTGAAACTATAGATTGCCCAGTGTTTTTAACATGGCAAAATGCTGCTAATTTTGTTGGCAGACCAAACATTTTATATTACTGTACAGGAAACCTCAATGGTCATTTGTTTTATTTTTGTCCTTTTCTAAAGAGATTAAACCACAAACATCCCTGCAAGTGTACTGACCTGCTCAACAGAAAATCGCATACGAAATTTTTGCAAAAACCACCCACAGTTTCCGCCCAGTTTCGAACTGGGGACCTTTCGCGTGTGAGGCGAACGTGATAACCACTACACTACGGAAACACGTCTTCAGATTGCAGACATAAATCTTTAGGTGCACGCTTATTAAAAAGCATATAAAAGAAATGAGTGCTGCACCCACCTAGCGTGGCAAACAGTTTAAATTTTCTGTCAGAATCCAACCACTGTTTCTGCTCGGTTTCGAACCGAGGACCTTTCGCGTGTTAAGCGAACGTGATGACCACTACACTACAGAAACCTATTGATGAGACACATGTGCTTTTTAGAAGATGGCTCCTTCCCATAATCTGCTCTGCAGGCAGTGTGACAGTCTGTAAATTCCACAAACAACAGAACAGAGGTCATTCTGCATGGCAGTCTGCCTACAGCTCCTTGGTACGATGGCCTTCACCTGTCTCAAAAGTCATACCGATCTTTATGGGAGCTCCCTGGGCACAGCGCTATGGAGGGCCAGGATCGGAGTTGGGCTTGCACGATTGGAAGGCGCAGACGGAATATCTGGCCGGATTACAGGGACTGAGTGCATCACAGAAAGTACAGTTTGTGTTGGGGTCTTTGGAAGCAGAAGCCAAAAGAGAAGTTCTTGCTGCATCAGAAGCCACACGGGCTACCGCGAAAACTATCTTCGATTTCCTGTCCGGATTATATGGAGACTCTACCCCGGTGGCCACTCTTCGTGCCCAGTTCTTTAACTATCAACAGGGGCCTAAGCAGACTCTTCGGGCATACTCCTTGAAATTGTGGGAGCAGTTTGGCCGGCTGTTGGGTGAACTTCGTCAGGGTCGAGTCGAGGGCGGATCGATGGTGAGAGAGAGGTCGTATTCGGAGAAGGGGCGAGCTCCTGTGCGCCGCCCCCTACGTCCTGTGGGCCCCCGGTTCCAGTGGGATGACCAGGGAAGGCCCATCTGTATTAATTGTGGAGACCCGGGACACATCAGTCGTCAGTGTGGGCTCCGTCGGGGTTCTCAAGGGGGTTTTTAGTCCCACCGGCTACTGTGGGTCAAGTGGCCGGGACCCCTTTGTGTGACCCTCCTTCTGTTCCTGTTTTACGAGACGACAGGGTTGGGCGCTGTCCCACCGTGGAGGTTCAAGCTAACGGAGTCACGATAGATTGTCTGGTCGATACAGGTTCTCAAGTTACGTTATTTTCGGAGAGCCTGGCCCAGGAGTTGGTTGCAGATCATCGGCTCCAAGCAGTGGACGCTTCTAGTCTGACTTTACGGGGGCAAACGGTCTGGACATCCCTTACACTGGGTACATCGTGGTAGACTTTCTGGTCCAAGGGGTTCCCGTCCAACAGAAAGGGGTCGTTATCGTCCGAGGTCATTGCTTGGGCATTCATCGAGCACTCCTAGGGATGAACGTTATACTGGATTGCTCGGAGGAATTGTTTCTGGGACGGCCAGCTCGGACTTCTCTGTCATCGGCGAAGCAGGACAGGGACCGGATTCTGGCCGATTGCCGAAGAGTGCACGTGGCTAGTCAAGTGAAGGAGAGAGAAGGCATCGGTCGAGTAGCCTGTCGGTACGCTTTGTCTGTCCCACCCCAGAGCGAGACCGTGCTTTGGGTCCGAGTACCTGCAGGACCCTGTGGGACGGGTACCTGTGTCCTGGTAGAGCCCCATGAGGACTGTCAACCCATTGAAGTGGCTCACGGGCTGACGGCCATCCACCGTGGGCGAGTCTCAGTAAAGGTGCGGAATGCCAATCCCTACTCCGTGCTCCTTCGTCGACACCAACGTCTGGTTCGAGTTTCCTCGGTACGCTCTGCCCAGGTTCACAAGCATCAGTACGTCTGCTTCAGGCAGGTGAGCTCTGCGGTGGTGGAAGTCGCCGTCCGCCCAGTTGAGGCAGAACCAGGCTCTGTGGGAGGAGGGGTGCCGACCCATTTGATGGGAGAGTCCCTGAAGGGTGAAAATCTGGAGGAGGAACAGGTGTTACAGCTCCAGGAGCTCTTGAGAAAATGGCAACATGTGTTCTCGACCCACGAAGAAGACTATGGCTGCACAGGGGTAGTGAGGCATCAAATACCTACCGGTGAGGCGATGCCTAGCCAAGAGCGGTATCGTCCGGTGCCACCCACCCTCTATGCCGAGGTCCGCGCCCTGTTGAAAGGGATGCTGGAGGGAGGAATTGTTCGAGAGAGCAGTAGTCCCAGGGCGGCGCCAATTGTTCTGGTTCAGAAGAAAACGGGAGCTTGGAGGTTCTGCGTTGACTACCGCAAACTCAACAGTGTAACGAAGAAAGATACATTCCCGTTGCCACGGATTGAAGACTCACTCACCTGTCTCACACAAGCGGCGTGGTACTCCACATTGGACCTGGCGAGTGGATACTGGCAGGTGCAGGTAGACGACCGAGATAGAGAGAAGACAGCCTTCACCACCCCGTTTGGGTTATTTGAATGGGACCGGATGCGGTTCGGCCTGTGCAATGCTCCTGCGACCTTTCAGCGCTTGATGCAGCACTGTCTAGGGGGACAACTGGTCGACTCAACGCCGGTATACCTGGACGATGTGATCGTCTTCTCCCCTGACTTCCGCACTCACCTGCACCATCTAGGTGGGAGGAGGACCACCTAGGGAGGAGGAGGAACACAGGAAGTGTTCAGGGCCATGGAGAAATATGGGCTAAAGCTTAGGCCAGACAAATGCCAGTTATTGCGGAAGAAGGTACAGTTCTTGGGACATCGTTTCAGTGCTGCAGGGATATCCCCCGACCCGGAGAAGGTGGCAGCTGTCCAAGGGTGGGAGCCACCCCGGGCAGTGAGACAGGTGCGGTCGTTCCTGGGGTTCGTGGTATTTTGTCGACGCTTTATAAAAGGATTATCTGGGCTTGCTTGGCCATTGAACCAACTCCTTGCTGGTTCCGGACGTGCCCGTGGCAAAGGCTCCCCGTCAGTGCATTGGGATTCCACCTGTGAGACCACCTTCCAGAACCTCAAGCAGGAACTTCTGAGGGCCCCTATCTTGGCCTACGCAGACTTCACCCAGCCGTTCCTTCTGTACACTGACGCCAGCAATGCAGGTTTGGGAGCCGTGTTGGCCCAAGAGCACCAAGGAGTGGAGAGAGTGATTGCATACGCAAGTCAAAGTTTACATCCCGCAGAGCGGAACGCGGCAAATTACAGTTCCTTCAAAATTGAACTACTGGCAATGAAGTGGGCCATGACGGAGAAGTTCAAAGATTACCTGTTGGGAGCCAAGGTGACGGTGATTACGGATAATAATCCATTAGTACACTTGCAGACCGCCAAGTTGGGGGCAGTAGAACAGCGTTGGGTGGCACAACTAGCAAATTATGATTAACAGCTTAAATACCGACCCGGCAGAGAACACGTAAATGCGGACGCCCTGTCCAGACTCCCAGTCATCCGGAGGGACAACCAAACACCCCTTTGTACCCCTGGCCCTGAAGACGAGTTGCTGATGGCAATGGTGGAAGCTCCCGGGACCCTGAGGGCTGTTCCGTCTAGTTGGGGATGGGACCCCGGGCGGTGGAGAAGGCTGCAGCTGGGAGATGCAGACCTGTGTCAGGTTACGTTGTACCTTAGACAGGGATACATGCCGAGAGCAGAGGAAAGCGGGCTCAGACGGTGGGAGTACAACATCTCCTAAGGCAGTGGAAGAGGCTGCGACTTAGAGAAGGGGTAATCTGCCGTTCGATGCAAGATCCCCGAACACAGGAGACAGTACACCAGGTGGTGGTACCGGAGGGCCAAGTCTCGAGCTATTGACTGCATTCCACACCCATACTGGCCATCAGGGCCAAGAGAAGACGCTGTCTCTGCTGAGGAGGTATTTCTACTGGCCTAGGATGGAAAAGAAAGTTGAGGAGTTCGTTCAGAGTTGTCCACTGTGTACGTTGTTCAAACGCAGGAAGGAAGTCCGAGCCCCATTGGTCCCCCTGTGGCCCAAAGCACCTCTGCACATCATAGGAATCGATTTCCTGACTTTAGGTCGGCCGACGGATCGATTTCAAAATATCCTGGTGATGACTGACCTATTAACTAAATACGCCTAGGCCATCCCCACTGTAGATCAGACGACAGTTACCACAGCCAGCGCCCTTTGGAGGGCAGTGATACAACCTTTTGGCTCCCCAGAGACCCTACACTCAGACCAAGGTTCAAATTTTGAGTCCCGAGTGATCCAAGAGCTGAGCCACCTTTATGGGTGCCGGAAGACCCATACGACCTCATACCATCCTCAGGGTAACGGGGGTGCGAAAGGTTGAACCAGACCCTGTTGGGGTTATTGGGGACCCTAGAGAGTGAACAACAGGGCCAATGGGCCGAGAGTCTCCCCTCTCTGTTGCAAGCCTATAACAATAGTGTGCACAGTATCACCAGGTATGCTCCTTCCTACCTTATGTTTGGGCGCCATCTCCGCTTACCTGTGGACTTGCTCCTGGGGACCGAGGCTGCAGAAAGAGGGTATAGTACCACTGACTGGGATCATCTGAGTGCAGCAGCCGCCAAGAACAAGCGGCTATACGACCGGACTGCCCGAGAGGCCCCTTTGTTACCAGGGGAGCGAGTGCTGGTAAGGGACAACCGGCGCTCAGGGAAGGGGAAGCTCCGCGATCGCTGGGAGTCGACGCCATATGTGGTGGAACGACGACAAGGGCCTGATGCTCCAGTTTACTCGGTACGACCCGAGGGGAAACCAGGACCGATACGGGTGCTCCATCGAAACTTGCTCCGTCCATGTCCGAACTATTCGCAGCTAGCGGCCGAGGCCCCAAGTGCGCCACCCGCCCCAGAGGTACTCATGGTAGGGTGGTCTGTGGTCCCGAGGGACCCTGAAGTTGAAGCAAGAGTGGCTCCGCCCTCGCCACTCCGACGGTCTCAGCGGGACACCCGAGGACAGCCTCCTGAGAGGTATGGCGAATGGAATTGAAGAACACCGGTTCTCGGGACTAGAACCGATTGGCGGGGGGGATGTCACGGGTGACAAAAACGCGTAGTGAGCGGAACCCTCTTGGTGAGTCACGAGTTTCTCGAGGGAACGATTTGTTTGCGACACATCCCACTCCAGTTCCAGGTGTGGCAGAAACATTGCCCGGCCTGATTAGCGCTAATGCACTGCAGGTGCAAGAGAGAGAGGAGCGGCGTTCACACAGGTGTCCGGCTTCACAAGCCAAAGATAAAAGGGCTATCCAGAGAGGTTTCGGGGAACGGGACGTGGATGTGGTCTGTTTTGTTTTTGGAGCAGTTTGGGGCTCAAGCTTTACTCGGGGAAGTTGTCTGGATGTGGGGAAGAGAGAAAGATAAGTGAATTGATTTCATCTTATGAACATTCGAAAAGCTTGAAGAGGATGCAGTGAATGTAAATCTGACTGTTGGGGAAGCTATGTGTTTCAGAGTGTGTTGAGGAGGAACTGAGGATTAAATATCCCCCACGGGAGTGTAACGAATGGATTGAGGCCTCTGATCAGCCCTATCGTGTGAGTGAATTGCAGTGTTTTTGCCTTATTTATATACATTGATTCATGGCTGTGGATTTGAAGTGAACACGAGTGTGGTGTGCTTTTACTGAGAAGCGGCCCCAAACCCTGCTTACACGTTTGTGAAAAGTTATTATATCTGCTCTCCATCAGAAGCCCAGAGTGATACAGCTGAGTTTGGAAGTATGCAGTATCGCTGGTGAAGTAAGCTTTTAAATCACTGTCTCACTACTTTGCACTGACGAACAGTATCCTATGTTGAGAAGAATCCTTTACCTTCCTACTTACCATCTGAGTCTGGAAGTATGCAGTATCGCTCGTGAAGTAATTTTTTTAAATCATTGTTTCACTACTGTGTACTGACGAAAGTATTCTATACTGAGAAGAATCCTTACCTTCCTACTTAACGTCTGAGTCTGGAAGTATGCAGCATCGCTGGTGAAGTAAGCTTTTAAACCACTGTCTCACTACTGTGCACCGACGAAAGTGTTCTATACTTTGAAAAATCCTTATCTTCCTACTTACGGTCTGAGTCTAGAAGTAAGCAGCATCGCTGGTGAAGAAAGCTTTTAAGTCACTGTTTCACTACTGTGCACTGCTGAAAGTATCTTATACTGAGAAGAATCCTTACCTTCCTACTTACTGTCTGAGTCTAGAAGTATGCAGCATGGCTGGTGAAGTAAGCTTTTAAACCACCGTCTCCCACTACTGTGCACTGACGAAAGTTTCATGTACTGAGAAGAATTCTTATCTTCCTACTTACCGTCTGAGTCTAGAAGTATGCAGCATTGCTGGTGAAGTAAGCTTTTAAATCACTGTCTCACTACTGTGCACTGACGACAGTATCCTATACTGAGAAGAATCCTTACCTTCCTACTTACCGCCTGAGTCTAGAAGTATGCAGCATCGCTGGTGAAGTAAGCTTTTAAAATCATTGTTTCACTACTGTGCACTGACGAAAGTATTCTATACTGAGAAAAATCCTTATCTTCCTACTTACTGTCTGAGTCTAGAAGTATGCAGCATTGCTGGTGAAGTAAGCTTTTAAACCACCGTCTCCCACTACTGTGCACTGACGAAAGTATCTTGTACTGAGAAGAATTCTTACCTTCCTACTTACCGTCTGAGTCTAGAAGTATGCAGTATTGCTGGTGAAGTAAGCTTTTAAATCACTGTCTCACTACTGTGCACTGACAAAAGTATCCTATACTGAGAAGAATTCTTACCTTCCTACTTACCGCCTGAGTCTAGAAGTATGCAGCATTGCTGGTGAAGTAAGCTTTTCAATCACTGTCTCACTACTGTGCACTGACGAAAGTATCCTATACTGAGAAGAATCCTTACCTTCCTACTTACCGTCTGAGTCTGGAAGTATGCAGCATCGCTGGTGAAGTAAGCCTTTGAATCATTGTCCCACTACTGTGCACTGACGAAAGGATTCTGTATTGAGAAGAACTCTTACCTTCTTACTTACCGTTTGAGTCCTGAAGTGAGCCGTATCCTTGGTGAAGTTGTCACAAGGTGACGAACTAGAGACGGAACTACACAGCCCACGGGGGGATGTTTCCGCCCGGAGCGGTTTCAACTGAACACCAAGCCGGCCTCAGATGCGTCGCTACCATAGGAACAGCAGCCGCTGATGGCAAAGTGACAGAAGGTGCGGCGCATTAAGTGACTGTGTGACGATTGGGACATGTCGCTTTTAGGAACAGACAAAAGCAAAACTTTGAGAGACTGAGTGGGTTGGGTGGGATTGCTGCGGCGTTCAAACTTTTCTTCTTGCTGAGAGAGAGTGAGAGATTTCTGTGGGACAAATCGGCTGGCGAGATCGATCCGTGGGAAGGGAATCCGCTACGAAGAACTGGGTGACGGAGAACAGAGAGGCAGAGGGCGAAGTCATCTATGAAGTATTATCGAGTCCACTTACTGGGGTGAAGATAAGTACCAAACTTCTACTGGCTGTATTATATGTGGGTTATACACGAAAAGATTATATATGAGGAGAAATGACATAAAAAACGGAGTCCAGATGTCTGAATGAGAAGACAGCTGTTAGGATTTGTGATTGCAGTCGCTGAATTCTTCCGTCTAATTACCCCCGCTGTCCAGAGCGAGGAGGTTGGCCGTGACCTTAAATTTCACGGAGTGGATGAGAGTGACGTGAGTTAATGCTGTGTCCCACTGTGTGTGGTTGAAGTGGAGTTATTGAATGCTTACTGTACAGAATTCTGTCACATGTCCATCGGTCTTGCCTTGTGTTACAGTCGGGAGTTTTCTGAGGAAGAGATTAAGTGAAAACGGACTTTAAGCCTGCTGTATTCTGATTCATCATTGATGCTGTTCTGGAGAACGGGGAAAATCCAGTTACCTGCTGTTCTGAGTGTTGAATATCCAAAGCCTGTTGTATTCTGATTCATCATTGATGCTGTTCTGGAGAACGGGGAAAATCCAGTTACCTGCTGTTCTGAGTGTTGAATATCCAAAGCCTGTTGTATTCTGATTCATCATTGATGCTGTTCTGGAGGACGGGGAAAATCCAGTTACCTGCTGTTCTGAGTGCGTCCCATCTGAAGCCCGCTGCATTTGTCTCATCGTTGCTGTTGTGGAGAACGGAGGAAACCTCAGGTACCCGTTGTTCTGAGTGTTGTGTATCTAAATCCTGTTGTACTCTGCTTCATTATTGATGCTGTTCTGGGGGACGGAGAAAATCCAGTTACCTGCTGTTCGGAGTGTGTTCCATCTGAGGCCGGTGCATTCTCGTCTCATCCTCGCTGTTCTTGGGAGTGGGAATAAACCCAGTTACCTGCTGCCCAGTCGACGCCCTTCACAGCCCCAAGCCTTCTGCACCGACATATTGGGAAGACCAGACGTACGTGGAGTACCTACTTGCTGTCCAGTCGATGCTCCTTCACAGCCGTAAGCTTTCTGCACCTGTTGAACTAAGAAGAACCAACTGTATTGAGAGGATTTACCTGCTGCCAGTCGACGCTCCTTCACAGCCCTAAGCCTACTGCACCGACGTATTGGGAAGACCAAACGTACGTGGAGTACCTACTTGCTGTCCAGTCGACGCTCCTTCACAGCCGTAAGCTTCCTACACCTGTTGTACTGAGAAGAACCAACCGTACTGAGAGTAAGCCTTTGGCACCTGAGAGACTGAGAAGAGTCAACCGTACTCAGAGTAAGCCTTTGGCACCTGAGAGACTGAGAAGAGTCAACCGTACTGAGAGTAAGCCTTTGGCACCTGAGAGAATCAGAAGAGTCAACCGTACTGAGAGTAAGCCTTTGGCACCTGAGAGACTGAGAAGAGTTCACCGTACGGAGAATAAGCCTTTGGCACCTGAGAGACTGAGAAGAGTCAACCGTACTGAGAGTAAGCCTTTGGCACCTGAGAAACTGAGAAGAGTCAACCGTACTGAGAGTAAGCCTTTGGCACCTGAGAGACTGAGAAGAGTCAACCGTACTGAGAGTAAGCCTTTGGCACCTGAGAGACTGAGAAGAGTCAACCGTACTGAGAGTAAGCCTTTGGCACCTGAATGTATCGAATAGAATCGAATGTAGTTCTTTAATGAGAACTAGTAATGTAGCTAGTTTTATTTAAGTTACTTATAAGCCATAAGCAATCGTCGATTAAAAGAGTATTTGGGGATTGCAGTTTGCTGTTTGACTTATCAATTTGTGTCGATAAAGTATAATAGGGTGAATCATGTATATAGTGCTTGCATAGTGCATATACTTGTAGCTGTTATGTATCTTTGGAAGTCCTTGAAATTAATAGGTTTCAAAGCGCAGCGCAGCGTTCCGCGTCCTGTCTAAAAGGTGCTTCAGTCCTAGGCGCGCGCAAGTACACGAACCCCAACCCCCCCTGTTTGTAGATAGATAGATAGCCTATATATACACACACACAAACATATACACAAAAAAAGTGTACATGCAGACCCGCTAACAACATGTCTATAATTAACTAAGAATGTGAATTATAAAAAACGTGAATTATAGAAAGCATGAAAGGCCCAGTTCCTCATTAAGGCCATTTGGTTCTACTGTGTTAAGAGTGAAAATCCAGAAAGCGTCCCATTGTAGTAGGGACTTCACTATGTCACCTCCTCGCTGGGAGGGTAGAATTTTTTCAATACCCAAAAATTTTAAGGACGCACTGGAACCATGATTAGCTTGTACATAATGCCTCGCAATTTCATAGTCCATATTTCTGTTACGAATTGCTGCTTTGTGTTCTGCAGCCAGTAGCACCTCAATGCAGTACATGAGATCCACGGGGAGGAGTCGGATCAAGATCCAAGGGGTGGAGATGGGTAGGATTAGGGTTGTATGGAGCCACAGTCAGATGAAGCACAGGCTCCGATCACAGCGGCTGATATTGTTTGTGTGTGTGTGTGTGTGTGTGTTTTTTGTACCTGTATGGAGCCACAGTCAGATGAAGCACAGGCTCCGATCACAGCAGCTCCCAACAGAACGGCCTCTGGTTCGGCCGACAGGACCACCGGCAGCCAGTAGCACCTCAATGCAGTACATGAGATCCACGGGGAGGAGTCGGATCAAGATCCAAGGGGTGGAGATGGGTAGGATTAGGGTTGGGTTTAGGGATTAGGGGTGTGTTTAGGGATCAGGGGGCGGAGTTGGCTAGGTTTAGGTGTATGTAAGGTGGGAGGAGTGGATCCGACTCCTCCCCGTGGATTTCATGTTCCGCAGTGAGAACCATCTCCCGGCAGCCCTGAAACACACACACAAATCCCTCAGAGCACTGACCCGTGGTGTTGGTCATGTCATGTCAGATACCTGAGTGTAGAGACCTGCACTTCTGCGAGACTACCCCGGGACCCAGCGCAACCGAGTGCGGCGCGGGACAATATTTGATGGGTGAATGCGGGTGCGGGCGGCAAGATATTATTGTGTGCGGGTTGCGGGAAAATAAAATTATTTGTGGGAAATATAGAACAAAATAAAATAACTAGAAACAAATAAACCGTTATTTATCTAATGCACAACCAACAAGGATAACTAAAATAAAAACGATTTACAGGCACATGGTCGGAAGCTAACTCTCGCGTGGTTCATAGGCGCAGAACAGCCAAGCCTACCACACAGAGGCAAAATGTCTGCACCGCATGACACACGCCATGTACTTTGCATTCCAGCTTCCAGCGCACCATCGGAGAGGGCTTTCAGTATTTGCGGTCGCATACTGGAGCAGAGACGGATTAATCTGAAGCCCTCATCAGTGAACGACATGCTATTCCTGCATGGGCACATTAAGTAGTCATACAGTTTTTTTTTTTTATTGTTTTAGTTAATTCAGTTTTTTTTTATTTAGCTAAATATTTAAAATTGGTATATTTTGTTATTGAGGAATAAGGATAGTTTTTGTTTAATGTTTTGAAGGAATTGCTAAAAGCAAAGGCGGCATTCTTAAGCAGTATTAGGCCCTATATATAGGCTACTTTTGAACATGAAAGAAATCCAGGTTTATTATTATTATAAGATACTTTATTAGGCTATACTATAATCATTATGGTATATTTTTATTTATGTACATTTCTTACTTTTTTACTGTATTTATTTGTTCTAAGTTCCTTGTTCATGTTCATCCATTGAATTAAACGCAAATAAAACGAAACATTTGTTTATTTTCCGTTTATTTTTTATTTTATTTTTTATATTCAACAGGGGAGCAAGTGAAAAAAATCACAGAGTAGCAGGCAGAATATGCAATGTATTTAAAAAAAAAAGTACTTATACGTTTACCCGCGGGATTTTGCGGGCGGGAGCGGGACGAAACTTGATTGTTGGGGGCAGCAGCGGGAGAAAACAACATATATTTTTGCAGGAACGGGATAAAATCCGTCCCGCGCAGGTCTCTACCATGTCAGATAAATGAGTGAGTGTGTGTGTGTGAGTGAGCATTGACCCGTGGTGTTGGTCATGTCATGTCAGATATATGAGCGTGTGTGTGAGTGAGCACTGACCCGTGGTGTTGGCGTGTGTCTGTACGAACAGCGCGTTCTTGCTCAGCCCCCCGCACAGGAAGAGGGTTGTGATGTCATATCCTGCCTCTTTCATGGCATCTAGGATGTGTCTGGTGCCAAGCTTCATACAACAGAGACACACAATCACATTAACACTGTAATACTGAACACTTAGTTAGTGTGTGAGTGAGAGTGTGTTTGTGTGTGTGTATGTGAGAGAGAGTGTGTGTGTGTGTGGTGTGTGTCTTACAGCGATGGCCTGAATAGTTGCTAGATACAGCAGAGCTAAATCATCCAGTGTCTGTGATAAAGTGAGTCCCACAACCTGCACACACCAGCAGTGACATCATCAATCAACTCTCCACCACTGCAAACATTAGTTATAAAAGCTAAAACTATCTGATGTGTCTTTTTTCTTAATGGTTAAAAATAAGAAATTATATTAAACGTAAAGAAAATCTTTCTTTCTAGAACGTAAAGAAAAAAGTACTTTCTAGGGCTATTAACATTATTTTCATGACATTAAGCAAATGTCCCTGTTAAATCCACATTTCTGTCCTCTGAAATAAAGGAAAAAAGCCCAAAAATATAATTAAAAAAAAAGATTGTCATTATTATAAATGTTAATTTGGAGTTCATTCTCAATATTCTCATTCTAGCAGCACCATAGCAACTGCCTACCAACTACACTAACAACCCTAGCAACCACCCACAACATCCGAACAACTGCCTGGTGCCAAATTTTGCCGCAGTAAGCACCACTCACATATTCTGCAGAAAATGTACGTCCAGTTATCAGTTTTATTAATAAATAATACAAAATTAAATTAAATTAAAGGCAGTACAATGAAAACTATTATATTTTTTCATCAGCACTGTAACAAGCACAGCGTTCCTCACCGATCCCCGTGATGTCTGGTCGGCCAGAGGAGAGCGGTTGCCGTGGAAATCAGGCCAGATGTGCAGGCCGGCCGTCAGCTGCTCCGGCTGTGCTGCGTCTCCAGACATGTGCTCCAGATGGAGGTTCAGGCAGGAGAAAAGCTCAGCGATCAGACTGAGTGAGAACAGAAACGCATCAGAGCGACTGATGCTCACCTCTTCTCCGCCTGCTCTTTCAGCTGCCTGGAAGCGGCGTGTCCGTTCACCACATGGTCCACCTGAAAGGACATGACATCGCTCTAATTAAGATATTCATATATTTTCATGTAAACCATCTGTATATATAGCGTATTATGTGTTTATTGTAACGTTTGTCACAATGTCCTGTAGTACAGTGATGACTGTCTGGAACCAAGCAGCCAAACTACCAACCAACCAATAAACTAAAAAAACAACAGCCAACCAATCAACTACACCAATCAATCAGACCAAACAAACCAATTTAAAATATCAACCAAACAACCAACCTAACGACCAACAAAACCAACCAATCAATCAAACTACCAAGGAAACAACCAACCAAAAACCAAGAAAATAACCAAACAAACAACCAACCAACCAAGAAACCAACTAATAAACCAAACAACCAAGAAAACCACCAACCAAGTAAAAAAACGACCAATCAACCAACAAACCAATAAAGACAACAACCAATCAACCAACCACCCACCAACCAAGAAAACAACCAACCAACTAATAAACCAAACCAAGAAAATAACCACCCAACTAATCAACCAATCAACTAAACCAACCAATAAAAACAATCCATCAATCAACCAAACCAAGTAGAAAACTAACCAATCATCCAAGAACAATACAACCAATCAACCAAAAAACCAATCGAATCAATCAACCGATCAATAAACCGAGAAAAAAAAACAACCAACCAAATCAACCACTCCTTTCAAGAACAAAACAACCAATCAATCAACCAATAAACCAAGAAAAAAACCCAACCAACCAATCAAATTAATCAACCAACCCAAGAAAAAACCAACAACCAATCGAATCAATAAACCAAGAAAAAACAACAACCAACCAATCAAATCAATCAACCAACCAACAAACCCAAGAAAAAAACTAACGAATCAATCAACCAAACAAACAATCAACCAAGAAAAAAACCCAACCAACTAATCAAAATCTACCAACCAACCAATAAACCAAGAAAATAACAAAACAACCAACCAATCGAATCAATTAACCAACCAATAAAAAAACAACCAACTACCCAACCAATCAAATCAATTAACTAATCAACCCAAGAAAAAAACAACCAACCAAGTAGAAAAAACAAACAAACCACCAATCATCCAAGAAAAATCAACCAATAAAACAAACAACCAACCAATCAAATCAATCATAAATCAATCAAGAAAAAAACCCAACCAAGTTACCAATCAAATCGATCAACCAACCAACCAATCAATCAATTAATCAACCAAAAAATCATGGCTCTGTTTCAAACCCAAATAAACTGTCTTTCTGTCAACATTCTCAAGCAGCGTCTTAACACAAAGCACAACCTCATAAATGACTGAAGCTCTGAGCATCAAACAAACACAGATCGCACAGGAGACTCGACTCACAAAGGAGTCGAACAAGGATAAAAACACAGTGAACGCACAACTATTCATAGTTTTCACTAGAGTTGGCTATCGTTTTTTTTTTTCCGGTGCCAAATCAATACTTTTAAAACGGTACCGCTGCCTAAACGGTGCCTGAACCGATACTTTAAAAAAAGAGCCTCAAAACGATGGTGAATGACATTAAAGAACGGCTTTTTTATTGAAAAATAAATAAATAAAATAATCTTAAAAATTAACAATATATAGATTTTTACTATAGTAAACGATAGTATACTGAAATATTTAAAGTGTACTAAATACAAAACACAACAAATTTTCATAATAAATTCACAATAAAACCCAAGCCACCTAACCCAACTACAATAATTTAACACTAAATAGCAGTTACATTTCTAATAACAGCAAAGTAGTGTGTATTCTTGGTGTGCTACAAACTAGTGTAAGGCGTGGGGTTTAACTGTCCGTGGATTAATCTCAAGAATGACGATGGACTTGGAATATTGACGGCTAACAACTTTTATTGAGCAGAGTGTTAGAATTAGAGAGCAGAGCAACACCACACTCCTCGCTCGCACCCTCTCTATCCCTCTTTCTTTCCCGCACTCCCGCTTCTCATTACATCATCCTCTCTCTGAGGACTCAACACCAAAATAAAAGTCCTTAACAAAAAGATGTGAAAATAGAATACAATGAATATTAAACAAAAGAAACTTCACATTAGTTACCCCGTGGGAAAAGAAACGTCCACGTTTTCAACACAGAAAATAACAATGCCCTTAATAAACCAGGCAAAGCAATGTGCAGATTATTGGTGCACCAAAAACCAAAAGTTTCAATAAACACAAAATGGTCTGTAGTCCAAGACATGCAAGGGTTTCAGCAAAAGTTATAAAGCAAAGGATGGATAACTTTTTTTTTTCTTTTACTTCACAACATAGTCTTTGAACTTTGCAGGCAATTTGACAGGCCTGCGACCTAACGGTCTAGAGTCTAGAACAGCACGTGGAGCCACAGCAGTAGAACAGCCTACTTCTGAGGTTACATAGTCCATATTATCAGGCTGAGGAACATTCAACTGTCCAGTGTTTTGAGTTAAGCTCAGCGGTAACTGTCCCAAAAGCAATGTCCTAGCTGGACTCTGATTGGGGACTTCTCCAGTAAAGACAACAGAAGGCAAGTTCTCTCGGACAGCAAGTGTAGAAGAATTAGAAATATTAGGGGATACTTCCTTTTCCACAGTCTGTGCAATGGGAGACGATGCATCGGATACTGTTCGCCCCAGCTGATATGTGGAAGGCAGGTAGGTTTTAAGACGATTATGATGTACCACTTGCGGTGTCTTTTCAGGAAAACCTTTTGGCTGAATAGCATACAGCACAGAATTACCATCGGCAGGCTGAACAGTTCGTGTTACAATGTAGGGTCCTTTCCAGCGTGGGGCCAGTTTACATCGGGAATGAGCAGGATCATTCAGCCAAACCAAGTCTCCCACACTGTACGTGGTGAATTTGGCCTTTTTGTCATATTGAGCTTTTTGCTGTGCGTGAGCATGTTCCTGATTCTCCTGACGCAACTTGAATGCAAACTGCAGCTTCCTGTAGACAGACGTAGCATACTCTGCTGGGGTGCCAGCAGAGGCACTAGAAGCTTCAGTAGGACAAGGAAAGAGTAAATGCACAGGCAGCCTGGCTTCACGTCCATGAACAAGGAAAAAGGGGGTGTATCCAGTACTGCTGTGCACACTGGTATTGTAAGAGAACTGGATTGACCTCAACATGGTATCCCATGACTCTGTTTGCTGATACAGACATTTACTCAATTGGTCTTTCAGGGTGCGATTGAATCTTTCAATTAAACCATCTCAGGATGATAAGGAGATGTCCTAGTTTTGGTGACACCCAACTTGGAACACAACTCCTTGATTAAATCTGCCTCAAACTGACGACCTTGATCTGTATGAAGGTATTCAGGAACACCATGGTCTGTGACATACTGTTCAAAAATACAGTGTGCCACCGTTACAGCTCTTTGGTCCTTCATAGGGTACAAATTCACATACTTGGTGAAATAGTCTTGAAGAACAAGGACATATCTATGGCCTGATGGTGTCATAGGAAGCTCAGTAATGTCAGCTGCTACCTTTTCAAAAGGATGATTGGCATGAATAGTCTGTAGGGGAGCTACTTGATGTGGGACTGGCATAGATCTAGACTGGCATGAAACACACTGTTGGCAGTAGTTCTCTATGTCTCTAGCCATGTATGGCCAATAGAAATGCTCCCTGGCCCTTGCAAGTGTCTTTTTATGACCAAGGTGACCTACAGTGGAATGACCATGTAAAAACTGTAACACCTGGGGGACAGCTGTACTGGGAATGACTACATGAAGAGTGGGTGACTCTTTAGGTTTGTTACAGGCAAAACGGTAGATTTTTCCATCCTGCAAATGCAGTCTATCAAACTGTCGCCAGTATACTTTGAGCTCTGTCGACCCCTTCTTTAGAACCCAAGCTGGGGGTCTCTTTTCTTCCTTCAACCATTCCCTTACTGTCCTCAGTGTGACATCATCTTTTTGACCCTGTTCAAGATCGACTGACAAAGTCTGAGAAAGGTCTATGACAGCATGAGCGGTAAGAGGGGCGGTGACTACAGAAGGTTCTGGTTTGTCTGACATTGAGGGAACAGAAGGAATAGTATCACTTTGACTCGGGCATCTAGATAGTGAATCTGCATTTGTGTGCTTTACGCCATTCCTGTGTTTTATGACCCAATTGTAGACGTCAAGCTCCAATACCCAACGTGCTCTACGCCCTGTTGGATCTCGATCAATAGGCATTTTCTTTAACCCTAACAAGGGACGATGGTCTGTAACAATCACAAAGGGGCATCCTTGTAAGTAGTGTGAGAAATGTCTAACGGACCAAACAATAGCCCACCATTCTCTGTCAAAGGTGGACCAGTTACGCTCTGTTGTGCTTAGCACATGACTGGCATAGGCTACTACCTTTTCAACACCCTGTTGCTGTTGTGCAAGTACGGAACCAATCGCATGGTGAGATGCGTCCGTATAGAGAATAAAAGACTTGCTGAAATCAGGGTAGGTGAGAATGGGAGGGGAAGACAGAGCATGGCGAAAATACTGAAATGTGTCCTCACATTGTTCATTCCATGTGAATTTGGTATGTTTCCTCGTCAGATTGTGTAGAGGGGCTGCTTTTTCCGCAAAGTCTCTGACAAACCGGCGATAGTATGAACAGAGGCCTATGAAAGCTCTAACCTCTGTAGGTGTAGTTGGACGAGGCCAATTCAGCACTTTCTCAGTCACTTTGGGGTCAGGTTGAATGCCATCCTTTGAAACCACATGTCCTAGAAAGAGTACAGATTGTTTGAAAAACTGACACTTTCGAGGATGGAGTTTGAGACCAGCCTGCCGCAATCTTCCAAACACTTCAGAGAGATCATGAATGTGATCTTTAAAGGTCTTACTGAAGACTATGATGTCATCAAGATAAATCAGAGTCTTAGACCAATGGAGGCCACGGAGAACAAGCTCCATCAACCTCTGAAATGTTGGGGGGGCATTGGTAAGGCCCATTGGCATGACCTTAAATTGATAGAGGGAATCTCCCGTAGTAAAGGCAGTTTTTTCTTTACTAGCATCATCCATTTGAGTCTGCCAATAGCCACTTGACAAATCTAGAGTGCTAAACAAGGTGGCCCCAGAAAGGGCATCTAAACTGTCATCCACACGTGGCAGGGGATGTGCATCTTTAATGGTTATCGAGTTCAACCGCCTATAATCAATACAAAATCTGTAAGACCCATCCTTCTTACGAACAAGTATCACTGGGGAGGCCCATGGGCTATGGCTAGGCTCAATTAAGTCAGCATCAAGGAGTTTCTCTACTTGTTTGTGGATTTCCTCTCGTAGGATAGGAGATGTACGGTATGCTCTCTGACGCACAGGGGATGTGGAGGATGTGTGTATGCTATGCTTAATCAAATCAGTTCTACCTAGATCAGTAGAAGAAGTACTGAAGACATCGCAGTTCTCTTGTAGGAGGGAGTTAACTACCTCTAACTCATTGGGAGTAAGAGTGTCTGTACCCATGTGAATATCAGGTAATTGGCATGAAGGGCTTGGCAGGCTAACCTGAGCTACAAGACCGTCCACAGGCTTATAGAAATCAGAAGGCATGTCACGCACAGAGTAGAACTGACCTAAATGGGTCTGTTTGGGCAACTCAATGTCTTGATGTGTAGGATTAAGCAGATGAACTACTGTGAGCCCATTTTCGACATTAGAGAAGCTCCGAGCAACAGCTAAATCTTTGTCAAAGGTCACATGTGGTTCCAGAATACCTTGAAAACCATGGAGCTGACTTCCTGTTTCTGAGGTACATGCTACAGAGGCAGGAACAACAACCTCTGTCAAAGGGGGGACTGAGACCTGTGAGAGCAGGAACACATTACAGCAAAAAGGCAGTGCTTGGTAGGAACTGAGAAGAGAAATTTTGTCATTTTTGAACATAAAAGCACCAGAGGCTGTGTCAATTGAGGCACCATGCATTTTGAAAAAGTCCCACCCAAGAAGAGCATCCTGTCTAGAGTCTCTCACGACATACATGTTCATACTGAATATGTGTGACCCCAGACGTAATGTAACAGATAATGAACCTAAAATGTCTAACTGTTGTCCTGTCAGTGTGTGTGCCACCTGGAAACTTTTCAGTAAGGGGCGATGTTTAAGTGCAGGGATGCGTTGACGTAAGGCCTCACTGATGAGTGACAAACCAGCGCCCGTGTCAAGGAAAATACTGACTTCTTGATCCTCGACGAGGCCTTTTATGTAAGGTGTCCAGCGTGTGGTGTCCACAGATGTGACTGTATTGTTGCTATGGGCCGCTGACAGTTGAACTGAAGATTGGCCCTCATCTCCAGTTACCCCTCGTTTCCCGATTGCTGATGTTCGACGAAGTGTACATGGCGGGAATGGGGTCGTTGTGGACTTGGAGAGCGACGTCTGTGATACTGCTCATCCCTCCATCGATCTCGGTTCTCACCTGGGCTGCTGTCATCTTTCAGTTGATGCCTGTAGCTGGGTTGAGAAGGCACTGAGTCATCGTATGCAGTATATCTCTGCTGAGGGCTAAAACGAGTCTCTCTGCTGTCGTATCGTAAGGGTCTATCATACCCTTGCTGCTGCTGATGATAACTTGGCCCGGGGCTCCCGTGTAGTCTGCTATGACTGTTACTGGAACGTACAGGAGATCTTCCTCTGGAGTAGGGCACATCAGATGCAGTGAAATGTTGATAACGAGAAGATGGCATATAGTGATTGTCTTTCACCCTGTCAAGTGAAGGTGATCTCTGACGATAGGTGAAGTGACGATCAGGAGGTGAGACAGAACTGGTGTGATGAGGCTTAGGCTGTGTCAACATAGTCACGACAGACTGAAGTTTGTCTACTTTCAGATGGAGGTCGTTGAGCTGCGCTGCGAGCATATTGGCAGACTCAGTTGTGAGGCTGTGTACCTTGGCAGGTTCAGGTGCAGAGGATGTCGGCAGTAGAAAAGGCTCAGTGACTGTGGAACGTGCCCTCTCACACCGACCAGCTACTTTAATTGCATCCTCAAGTGTAGTTACACCAAACTCATACAGTTTAGTTTGCAATGAAAGTTCAAGTCCAGCTATAAAGCGTCGCAAAATTTCACCTTTGATGGCAGATTCTCCATAATCCGGAAAAGCCTGGTTAACAAGGCGGGTCAAATCAGCAGCAAACACTTCAAATGGCTCGTTGCTCCGACGCGGTCTGGCATTTAAGTATGTTTGAAAAGTTCTCAGTAGCTGTTTGTGATTAAAAACTGTAGCAATCTTGTTACATGTACTGTCATAATCAGCTTTGATGTCATCTGACAAACTATCCCAGTAACTGAATGCAGCACCTGCCAATCTTGAAGGAAGTACTTTGGCAAGCTGAGGTTTGTCCATACCTGAGGTCTCGCAGCATACTTGAAAACGACGAGCCCATTGAGAAAAGCTTTCGTTGCCATCCCCAGTGAAGTCTGGAGGTAAAACAGCTCTGAAGTGCACTTGTGGGGTTGTTACATTGTCTTCTGCCATGTTTGAAAAGAGTAATGCCAATGCAGTTGTACCAACCAGTTCAATCCAGCAAAGTCTTTTATTGATAAAGATTGTCTGCAAGTTGGACTTATACTGTGACTTTTGTAGTGAGGATGTATATATAAAAATGTTGAAAAAAAAAAAGTAGATGAACACTTATAACAAGTCTATTTTATAAGTCACATTTGCAGTGCTTTCTCCTTTTACTCTCGGCTATGTGCAGTTACCGAAGGCCGCCACAAGAGGGAGACACAAGCACACGTTTCAGAAAAAGTGAGCGTCGTCAAATCCTGGCAATGAGCCAACTTCGAACCGTCGAGATGCAGGCGTCTTTACTCTTTTTTTTTTTTTTATTCACCAAAATAAACGAAATATATAACTGTAGCCTACATGAAAAGAAAACTCACACGATGGTGAAAACAATAAAGCTGCTCTAAAGTTATAAATATAGTCCGTATGAATACAGTCCATGTAAATGAAAACGTTACACGTTAAGCAAAACGTGTTCCAGTCTGAGTTAACCCACCAGTACAACTGATCCAGTCTCTATGATGAAAGGGCAGCAAATATCATATATTTTTCGTTTTCGTCACCATAAGTTACCCGTCCAGCATAAACTTCTCCAAAGAGGCCGGAGACCATCACCGCTGCCACCAAATATGTAAGGCGTGGGGTTTAACTGTCCGTGGATTAATCTCAAGAATGACGATGGACTTGGAATATTGACGGCTAACAACTTTTATTGAGCAGAGTGTTAGAATTAGAGAGCAGAGCAACACCACACTCCTCGCTCGCACCCTCTCTATCCCTCTTTCTTTCCCGCACTCCCGCTTCTCATTACATCATCCTCTCTCTGAGGACTCAACACCAAAATAAAAGTCCTTAACAAAAAGATGTGAAAATAGAATACAATGAATATTAAACAAAAGAAACTTCACACTAGCTTCTCTTTTGCAGAAATATTAACACATTTCTTGTCTTCTCTGGCCAAATATGACACCTCTCCTGACTCCTGACTAATTTATTAGATCTATGTAGGTCTGTTATTGTAGGGACATCAACTTTACATTTTCACACTAAACATGGTGCGGAACAAAACGTGATTGTGATTGCGTGACGGGCGAGTCAGTCCTTGGCTGATATTTTTTATTCTTAAATACATGTAAGTGAATGTGTTTTGTCTTTTAAGAAACCTTTATAATGGTCATGACTCATGTTAGTTGATCTAACGCATAATGTTCGCCATGTTAGTACGCACCGCAGTTCAGAGAATTGCATCTGTCAGATTTAGGCCTATAGAGCGTCAATTCATCCACTTCTCCCAAAATACATGAAAGTGGCCAATGAAGTGTGAGAAGAATAGAGTAAATTTTATAGTTACCTACACAATATGCATATAAACACTTCTTCAATTTATAATTGAAAGGATTGTTATTGCTGCTTCCATGGACATCGTTGTGTATTTTACAAACAATAAATGTATTGTTTGCTAGTAGGTAGTCTATTTATGTGTCTAATCACACCGGCGTGAACGATCGTACGTGTTAAAGGGTTAACTAGCGATCACGTGCGGTGATGATGCTTCTTACGTCCGTTTCGGAGAACCAGAGGGAAGTATTTCAACCGACAGCTGAGGCATAAGTCCGAGTACATGTCGGTTACTTATGGCTCGTTTCCGAGCGGTGCGGTACGGTACAGTACAGTATGGTACGCAACTATTTCCGTTTCCACTGCCAAAAGCCATACCACTTTTTCAGTACCCTTCCGTTGGGGTACTTAGCACAGTGGTACGGTACCTAAAGGGTGGAGCTAGACTCACTGCAGAATGTTGATTGGTTGACAGAGAATAGTCACTTGCACGTGCTAAAAGGGGAATGACAACATAAGAAGCACCATTTTTTAATATACAGTTGAAATATATTACTGTCATTGTGTCTCAAAATGTCATTTTAAGAGTTTTTCAGGTGAGAATGTAGTTGTTTAAAGCTGAAATCTGTGGTTTATTTATAAAGATTTATGAAAATTTGATCTAGGTTGTGAGATCCATTCCAGGCGATCACAGGGCGTTCGGCGCTCATGTACCCCGCCTGGAACAGCCTTTCTCGGCTAGTCGTTCTGACGTTTGCTGCTGACGTCTCTGTAGTGGTTAAATATGAGATATAATTCGTCTTGTGTAGACCTAACGGGCGATCTTTGGTCTCGTGAATCTATCATTTGTTCCCTGGCCAATGGTTGAGGGCTAAGTGAAGTTCCAAAACTTTATATATTTAGGCTATTTAACTTTACTGTTGTAACGTTAGACTAGAGCGCTGACTTTTGACTGAATGGTTTGCTTTATTTCTTATTGTATAGCTTCTTGTACCTTTTACTTATACTTTTATAATGGCTATTATTGATAAAACTGAAGTTTAACAAAAAGAGACAGAGTTGAGTTTTGTCATTTTTAATTTTATTACAGTGAAGATGAGCACTGTAATGTTGTTTACTGCAACATTTGTTGTTTAGTACAAATGCACATATTGCCTGGACCATATTAATAATTGTAATATTTTTAGAATTTAAATGAAAAGAGGCAGGGTTGTTTTATATTTCGTTTTGTTATGAATAGGCTAACGTTATGCATGCAGTGAATATAACCAATACGCATTGCCTGAACCCCATTTGTGTGGCTATGATGTTTAAGATTTCTTTAACCCTCTGGGGTCGACAAACGCGCCGGCACGTTTTGCTCGATTTTTTTCACATACAGTAGCAGGAAAATAGACTTAAAATACTCTGTCATTTTTGGTCATACACACTTAAGAAATATAAAAAAATAAACTGTTGAATGTCTATTTTTTTATGTGTCCACTTACAATCGAAATAAAACATTGTGCTTTTGTAAAATAAAGAAAATAAACAGGGTGTGCTTTCTGTCTCTCCATCTCGGTTAACCTTTTTTCTGGAGCACGTCTCTAAACTTAAACAAAACTCAGCGAATACTATTCACCCAAGCATGAGCAATATATCTTTATAATCATTTAAGTTTGTACTTTTAAAATATCTAATTCAAAACTAAAATAAATATTCTCTGTTTATGTAATCTATAAAAAAGAGAGGGGTGTCAGCCGATCTCATTATCGTTCTCTCAGTTCATTATTCTGCTAATGTGACACGCCCACGGAGAGCGTGCGATATTCAAACGCAAATGATCTGAAGCGACACATGCAAACGTGTCAACGTCCCTCATAAACGCGATAACACAACAAATTTAATCATCAGATTAATGTACCTTTTCGGCTTGTGAGGCTGTGACTGTGAGGAGTAATCCTGGGACATTTACCTCAGAACATGTACTGGTTTATTTTCATTTTGAGGAGCGACCGATCTAGCCGAGAATTGTGAGTAGCTACCCTAAGTTTTTTATTCTTGTGCTTTGTTCTAATGTCTGTAAATGCAAAAAGACTTTAAATTTGAATCACGTTTCTGTGTGTGAATGAATTAACGGCACAGATGGGCGCTGTTGTTTATGTTTAGCCTACTATGTTACAGATGAAATATGAAAGATAACTATGGGATCAAATTCCCGCCAAATATATTGCGGCCACGGATCAAAATATAATAAGCGTGAATCAAAAATGGGATCAAATTCCCGCCAAATGTATTGCGGCCACGGATCAAAATATAATAAGCGTGATTCAAAAAATAACAAGCATGAATAAAAACTTTAAACACATTAAAAAATATTTTTCACAAAAAGTTTATTTTAAACTTTACAAGGACTTTTAAGCAGTAAAGCTATCTGAACTCTGGACATATACAAATAATTAAATTCCTCCTTTTTTGAGGTAGCCTACATTTTAATGCGCACACTGGTAATTGGTGTTAGACAATGGCTCATGATTATCCTAAAGCAGCTCTAAAACATCATGCAGTTTTGAAACACTACATTTCTTTGCTAAAATTAAGTTAAAAACGACCATTTTACCCGTCTGAAGAATTTAGGACTTTGACCTTTCAATGCTACACACAGCCTTTATATTATTTAGTTCCATTACAGACAAGGCATACAGTGCAAAAAGTACAAGACGAATACAAAGGCATTTGTGGTACAGTTCAGAGTATGTAAAACAAAGAACAACAACTAAAATTTAAAATAAACCTGTAGCCTTTGTAAAAGGAAAAAAGATGCACAGCCTACCTGGTGATCCGTTACAGTTAAATACGCCATCCTGAAATATTTTCTTAATTGTTGTTGTTAAGCGATCATATAGCCTAGGTAGCATGGTAAATTAATTCTAGACTAGATAGATGTACCATTTGACTAAAGATTAATGAAAATGATAGTGTACAGAGGAGATTACAGAAACCAGGTGGATTTGATATGCAGTGATTTATTATAATTATTGTGTTCATTTGCATAGCTACATAATTGCATATTACTCTAGGATTAATGTTTTAAATATAGCTTAAATTTTTAATACAGCAACATGAAAATTATTGAAAAGATCAGGGATAGGTAACGTTTCTGGAGTGCCGCTGTCCTGCAGAATTTAGCATCAACTCCGATAAAAACCTAGCTAGCAGTATTAATAATCCTAAAGATGATGTTTATCTGGTTCAGGTGTGTTTGATTAGGGTTGGAGGAGCTAAACTCTGCATCCAGGAGGACCGACATTGCCCTTCCATGTCATAGATTAAATATGAAAGTAAAGCGGCCAGTAGGTGGTGGCAAGTTACTGTCTTTATAAGTGAGTCATTCATTCAAACTTCTCGTTCAAATCAGGAATTCTTTAATGAAACACTGTTGTGTGGCTCGCAGGTGATCGACGCTCACAGTGCAAGGTCCAGAAGTAAGGCCAGGGCTTTAAAGATGATCTGAACTGAAATTTGAAAAAATGTGATATAACAGATGTATTTTATTTATTCTCATTGGTACAATTATTTAAATGGCAGAATTTGTTGAAAGGGATAAAATGGTATTTTGAAAATGTTGTTGTTGTTACACGGGCGCGCCATGTTGGATTTCAACATTCAACTACGTCACTGGAATGGTAGGCTACTCCGATGCTAACCAACACTATCAGAGCTAGCTTCTCTCTACCCCATGCCTTGTCAACAAAATTATTCTAGTCGTGATTTCTAGTGTTTAATCCTAGGTACGAGAGACAGATGTGTTGAAAACATCAATGAGTACATGAAGCGTCTGACATCAAATGTTTTATTTAGCTACAAGTCCAACGCATACTAGAATCCTTGATGTTCAGCTGAGGGGAAAAGATGTAACGTTAACGTTAGTTCACTGCACAGGATGGGAACGGAATCTTATTCATCCTTCCCAAATGCCCCCTCGCCCAAAGAGTGAACTGCCGGTACACTGTTAAGCTTAACAGTCTGAGAAAAGGATATAAGTTAGCCTAGCCTAGCGCAGTCGCCAATTCGTAAAATACACTGTTACATACCAGCTACTTATGGGGCGCTCCAGCGTCTCAGCTCGGACATCCCTTAGAGATAGCATAGCCTCCTCCAACATGTCTCTCTCACCGCACAGCATCCGAAATGAACGGTGCATGGTGATGCATTTTCGCCGATCAATAAATGTTCCAGGTTGACCTCTCTTCAACAGATCGACTCCGGTGCAGTGTCCATGCTCCGGCAGCGCCCGCGCCCACACCAGTCACTTCCCCCAAACGATCCTGTACTGTATGTGGAGCCTGAAACTGGTCGTTCTCCATGTGGTGGTAGTCAGATACAACTGGCATGTCCCTCACATGCTCAAATGCGTAACTCATGCCATTAAAATTACTCATTTTCGTGTGTGTATATAGGACTTGCAGCTGTTGCTTATATACCTTCGCGGGTCCTACCATGCCAGTGACGTCATCGAAATTGCCAGCGTAACAAACGCAATTTTTGTGCTGCTTAAAAAAAGCTATATTGATATTTTTAGTTACAATTTTTAATGTAAATTACTTTTAATTGTCATAAACAACATGTTATCAACATTGATTTTTTTCAGTTCAGTTCATCTTTAAAGGTTAATATGATGGATCGTCAGACAGGCACAACTGTCAACTAACGACACAACAGGTCGTCGTCGTTAAAGTGACGAATTTAACGATAACGGATCGCCAGGTAGACGTAACAGGTCGAGTTCCAGGCACACATACAGTTTAACGGTGTCCTGCCACGGAAAGATTTTTGCCAGCTGAGCTGATGGTTATCTTCACCTGTAGCTACGAGAGAACATCAGTACAGTAGCGCGAGTCGCATTGGAGTGACGTCAACTCCCCTCTTCGTTTGATTGGCTAGAGGAGGAGCTGTCAATCTAGAACCAGTGGACCAATGGTGACGCTTAAGCCCGCCCTAATTTACATGAAACTCGAACTGCAACATTTGGAAGAGCAAGCCCAGAACATGGAAAGATGAGCGAAGAGGAAAACAGCACAAGCGTACCAAAAAATAAATTATGAGCAGAAAATGAAAGAGCGCAAAGTACAGAGTTATAAAACCAAGGAAAACATCATTTTAAAGAAAGCATGAAAAATATTTTTTAATGTGTTTAAATTTTTTTTTTCCATGTGTAGCCGGCGCGGTCTGCACTTCGCCGACTACTGCGTTGTGTTCTGGTGCGCTGAAAACAGGACACTGACTTTCCTCAAGGCACTTTATTTGGCTCAACTCTCTCTCAATCACGTAGAATGCAGACTGTTAACTGTTAAATTTCAAAGAGAGCAAAAGTTCAGGATTCTATCATCGAGCAGAATCAGCCTCTCTCAATCACGTAGAATACAGACTGCACATTTAATCGCATTCAAAAATCAGAAAAGAAAATACAAAAGAAAATAAACATCACATTATGCTCGGATATATTATGTACATGTGTCATATTGCGTGTTATCTCTGTTCTCCACTCTGGGCTTTTAGCTCTTACATTAACACTATGCAACATGAAACAAACCTTCAATAGTTAATACATACATACAGTAATATGTGCGAAACAACATGTACATGCCTTACATTGGGCTTTTCAGTGCCATTGAACATTAATCAATACAAGAAAACCTTTTAAATGAACACATTATATTCATAACCTGGTATTGGGAGTACATACCTGTTAAATTTCAAAGAGAGCAAAAGTTCAGGATTCTATCATCGAGCAGAATCAGCCTAACATAAGAAAAAGGAAAACTGAAACATGAGGGCTGTGACACAAGACGATAGAATGACGATCGCTAACATACAACTACAGAACACGAGGTTAGCTATGTTAGCAATTTCTCAAACTCTCGAAACAGCAAAGTTCTCGACACATCTCGATTAAATGTAACTGCACTCATTATAAATTACACATACTAGTTACCATGTGCATTGAAACTAAAGTTTTAACAGGTATATCTCAATTTTACATTGCGCTGACGCGAACACATACCTCTCTCAATCACGTAGAATACAGACTGAGAAAAGAATGCGAAAATTTTGTATATGACCTCACATCCAATAGAGGGCGCACATACACAACAAATAACTCTCCCAATACCTATAAGCTACCATGACATAACTGAACAATACTGTATTTTGGTGAAATAAACTCACAACCAATAGAAAATAAAAGATAAAAGGTTGCAAAAATATTTGTCATTCTTTGACCTGTTACATTCACCCCTCTTTAATTTCACCAAAATCCTTAGCACGTAGAGGGTAGAAAAGAAACAAAACATACAAAACAAAACTCTTGTTCACTTGGTCCAAGATAACCCTGGGAACTCCATTCCCCATACACAGCATATAAAGCTACTTACAAAGTAAGTTGAAAGAAAAACAGCAGTTGATCAGGCTACTGCCCCTTCTAGTGAATATGATGCCTTTTACACCATAAAAATCTTGGAACACCTTCCCTCCAATATGAACATCTCATGACCCAAGTCATACTACATGTGATCAAGAAAAGTATCTTTATATAAGATAAAGTCTCTTTTTTTTCCAATCTAAAATAAGGAAAGTAAAGACAGTGACCTTCTATTGACCCCTCCTACAAAACCCTTGGCGAGTGGTTTTTGCGCCATGTTCTCTATCAAGCGATTGACTGCCTTAACAACCCTGCCAGTACGTGTCCTCACAACCTGTCTCTCTGGCCCTTGTGCTTGTGTGGGTGTCTGACTATCAGTCATTGTGACAGGTGAGATGACGTCCGGGGACTCTGTCTCGCCTAAGTCAGGAACATCAATTGGGGGGACAGTGTCAGTGTCAGTCATGTGTGAGTCAAGAGGCACACTGGAACCCGTTAAGTCTCTCACAGGTGAGTATTCGGTTCCTTCTAGGTCTCTGACCTCTTTAGACTGGGCTTTCGTGGGTGTCAGTTGAACAGGGTCTCTGGACAGAGAGTGGGGTATCTCATTTTCCATCTCAGACTCATCAGCTTCTCCCATAGACTCAGACTCAGCATCAGATGACGCGTTTAACCACGAGCAGGTACGGTCCTCAGAATCGTCTACTGCCAGGCCACTCAAGGCATCAACAGAGGAAGGCTGGAACTCGCTGGCCACATCTGAGGCAGCTTCATCCATCTCTTCCCTGCTTTGTTCTGGCACAGGCAAGAAGCTCACATCCAACATCAGATTCCGATGGACGACTTTGGTTTTTCCACTCTCCTCCCTGACTTTGTAAACGTGAGTCTGAGGGTTCCGGTCTATGATGGTATACATGGTGGGCTCCCACTTGTCCGCTAACTTCCTCTTCCCTCTCTCCGCTTTATTAGCAAGCAAAACTCGGTCGCCAACGTTCAAGTGGGTTCCACGTACTGTCTTGTTGTAACCATCAGCTTGATGTTGCTGTCCTTTCCTCGTATGCTGCTGAGCTATGCTGGCAGCCACATGGAGGTTTGCCATCAGCTTCTCTGCATAGGTCTTATAATTCACCACGACGGGATCCTTCAAGACCTGTTTGAAGACCATATCTACCGGGAGTCTGGGGACTCGGCCATACATCAAGTAAAATGGGGGATATCCAGTTGTTTCATGAATGGTGGAGTTATACGCAAAGGTCAAAGTCTGTATCTGTTGGACCCAGTGTTGTTTAGCTGCCAGCGGTAGGGAACGCAACATACTGCCCAGCGTCCTATTGAACCTTTCGGTCTGCCCATTTCCCATAGGATGGTATGCTGTTGTGCGTGTTTTCATAATCCCTGTGAGGCTGAGGAGTTCGGCTATGAGTTTGCTTTCAAAATTGGCTCCCTGATCGGAATGTATTCGCTCCGGAAAACCATAGATGCAGAACACGTTATCCCATAACTTCTTCGCTATTTGCTTTGCAGTTTGGTTGACACAGGGGAATGCATGAGCCAATTTTGTGAAGTGGTCTGTTATGACTAACACATCCACAGACCTTTGCTTACAGTCCTCAGCACTCCAAAAATCAATGCACACCAGTTCCATGGGTGCTGAAGTGCGAATGCTCTCCAAGGGAGCTCGGGCAGCTGGTTCAGGGGTCTTTGCAAGAATACAGCGTCGGCAGCATTTCACATATTCCTTGATGTCTCTTCCCATTTGCGGCCAGAAAAAACGCTGTCGGGCGAGGTGTGCTGTTCTGGCCTGCCCTTGATGCCCAGCGAGGTCATGCACACCAGCGAGAGCCTTGGCCTTCAAGCTGACAGGCAGCACAAACTGATACCTCTTCTCTCTACTTAACGGGTCTTTGGTTACCCTATATAGAACTCCGTCCTGGACTTTTAGGTGATGCCACTGCTTGCACAGTGTCTGGGCCGTAAGAGCTAACCTACTTCTCCCTCGCCTAGGTGGTGGCTCACCCCTCTGAACGAGTGGCAGAACCTCCCTGATAACTGGATCTGTTTCCTGGCTGTGCCTTAGCTCGCCGATGGAGAGGGCTGGAAGTGTGTCTTGTTCTGAGGGTACCGCCTGTGGAAAAGCATTGAGAAACTGTGTTGCTCTTATCTCTGCTCCCCTTTCCCACTCTATGTGAGCTTCACAGGCAGATCTCACATGCGAGGGTTCTTGACTGCCGGTCAGCCTATCTCGAGTGGTGCCCGTGGTTACACAGCAGCCTGCATCGTGTGCCTGGAAACACTGGGTCTTGCACCGGAAAAGATCCTGGACTTTTTCCTCCTTGGTTCCGGCTGCTTCAGCCAAAAGACTTTCATACGGCTCACTGATCAACCTTTGGCTCACTGATTTAGCAAAAGGATCTCTACTTAGGGCATCAGCCACGATGTTCTTTATCCCAGGGATGTGTTTGATGCTGAAAGTGTATGGGGAAAGCTTTGCCACCCACCTTTGTTCGCAAGCGTCAAGTTTTGGTTTGGTCATTATATAAGTCAGAGGATTATTGTCGGTCCACACTGTAAAAGTGTGGCCCTTCAACCAGTGGCTGAATTTTTCACAAACACTCCACTTGAGCGCCAAGAACTCCAGGCGGTGGGCAGGATACCTTTTTTGTGAGCCAGTGAGGGTCTTGCTTGCAAAGGCGATCGGGCGTGCCTTCATTTCCCCTTCTGGTATCTGGGACAGAACTGCCCCTAGGCCGTCAAGCGACGCATCAATGGACAGAACAAAGGGCTTGGAGAAGTCTGGATGGGTGAGGACCACACAGTTCAGGAGCTTCTCCTTAAGACTGGCGAAAGCAGAGTCGCAGTCAGGGTTCCAGTCTGCAGGCTTGAGCTTTCTGTAGACTCCTGGATTCTGACTGTACTTTCCGGCCTTTCCTCTCCGTTTCTGCCCAGCTGTGAGGGCGAACAAGGGTTTTGCGATGGAGGAGCAATTTGGTATGAAATGTTGGTAATAAAATACCATCCCCAGGAACGACTTCACTCTGTGGACTGAAGGAGTGCAGCTATCGTCTTCCATCAAGTCCCTCTTTGACATTTTGGTGATGACTTCAACCTTCTCTGGGTCAACAGCCACACCGTCACCGTCAACAATGTGCCCGAGGAACTTCACGGATTTCCGCAACAGATGGCACTTTTTCGGACTCAACTTCAGGTTGTGCTCCCGCAGCCTCTGAAAAACAACCTCCAATCTGCTGAGAGCCTGCTGTTCATTGGGGGCAAAAATCAATAGATCATCTAGGTAGCACAAGAGACTGCTGAAATTAAGATCACCAAAGATACTCAGCATCATCCTCATGAAGGACGCCGGACTGTTGCAAAGCCCCTGCGGCATTCTGTTATACTCGTGCAAGCCTAGTGGTGTTGTGAAGGCGGTATACTTTTTGTCCTCCTCATGCATGGGCAGGTTGTAAAAACCAGACGTGAGGTCCATGGTGCTGAAGACAGCATTACCGCCAAGGGCAGCCAAGCAGTCCGATTGGTGGGGCAAAGGATGAGCATCCTTGATAGTTCTCGCATTCAGCCATCGAAAGTCTGTGCATATACGGAGATCGCCATTTTTCTTCCAAACCATCACAAGCGGGGAAGCATATTCACTCATTGATTTCCGTATGATTCCCTGCTCTTCCATCTCGGTCAGAACTTGACGCAGCTTTTGATAGGGGGCTGGCGGCACTCTGCGATACGGAAGACGGAAGGGACGGTCGTCAGTGAGGCGGATTCTATGCGCAAAACCCTTGGCTTCTCCACAGTCAAGATGATGCTTTGAGAATACATCCTGATACTTCTCCAATAACGTCACAAGTTGGAGCTTGGTAGAATGGCTCGCTTCACAATGGTCAATGTCGACATTTCCCAGACCAGACTTCTGCAGCCTGTCTTTCAGGTCAGTGTTGTCTTTCTGTTTCTCATGAGTCACTCTAACAGAGCCAGAGCCACTCTGACAGGAACCCTGGAACAGTGCGAGGTCTTCAACAGCAACACAAGTAGAGACGTCTGCGAGCTTACTGTTCTTTCTCAGGGTGAGTGGTTTGTCAGAGATGTTGGTGATTTTCATTGGGGTCCAGCCATCTCCCCACAGCGGTGTTACCACTCTCCCCACCATGATGCCCCTGGGCACACACCTAGAGGTTGTAGGCTCCACCATAACCGTGCTCCCAGGTGACTTGGGCACATCACTTGGCAGTCTACCCCACAGCAGGTACTCTTGTTTGGGGAGGAGAGTCACCGCTTGAGTTAACTTCACTGTCCCTACTTTTTCCGGCACATCTTCACCCCTCCATCTTGTGAGGCTTGACATCATTTCCAAGAACTGTTCCCCATCTGAAGACCCCTTTGTATTGCTCGAGATAAGTGTCCAATAATTGCTTTCACTTTTCAGCTGATGCAGCACACGTTTTAGCATGTTGGTGCCTATTATGACGTCGTCTTTCTGACCAGTGACCACCAGGACTGGGACCATGCAGTTCACCCCATACAGACTTAGTTCCATGTCATACATACACTTGGGGCTCACCTGTACTCCTCCACAGCCAACAAGGATGATGCGTTGCGGGAGTTCCTGCTGTTGGGTCAAGACACGATCTGATAGTAGTCTCTGCTCCGCCTCTTCACTTATCGTGCAGGCCATTGACCCTGTATCAAGGAGTCCTTGCAACTGAGCACGGCCATTCACTGTCACTGGTGCGTGAAATAACTCACTGAACGTCTCGACTGTCTGAATATTCTGAACAATTACTGTGCAATTATCGGACATTGCTTTACAAACATTGACATACATCTCCTTCAATTCTTCACTTTCTTCAAGGGTTGACGCTTTAACGCTCACACATCCCCTTTCCGTATGTGAGCTATCTAGTTTAAACTGGCTCCGCCTTGCTCAGGTTCAGGCTGTGCTTGTGCTAACTGTGGCTGGGTGTTAATTCTTGGCCGGCGCTGTTGGCACTCTCTCTTCCAGTGGCCGGGCTTGTAACAGCCCATACAGAGGTTCGCCTGTCTACAGTGCGCAGTAGTTGAGTGTTCAGTAGACTGACAGACTCTACATCTATTCTGAACGATGGCCGCTGGCCCCCTGCTAGGTGGCATGACTGCTGCTGTCTGGCCCGTCTGCTCCAGCACACGGTTCAGCAAGCCAATGAGAGACTGGATGCAGACGCTCTCGTTCTGAGGAGAGGATGGGAGCCCCATTGTCTTTGGGTAGCAAGTAAGGTCTGTGGTGTTATTAGCAGTGACTGTTTCTGTTGCTGATGTCTGAGCATGTACACCTACGTTCTTTGGCCGGTAAGATTTGGCTTGAGACATTGTTCTAGACTCTCTCTGATGTTCAACGAGGTGTTCCTGAATCTCATTTGCCGTCCACTTTTCAGCTGTTTTGCACTTTAAGACACTTGAAAGAGCGGGGTCAGGACAGTGTTTCACCAGCATCATTGTGACTTCGTGAGACGGGTCCTCAATGTTTCGCCCCTGCCTTCTCAGACACTCATCCGCGACATCAACGGCCTTATTCAAGCGTATCCAATAGTCCATGGGACTTTCTCCAGCCAAAGGAAGTGTGTTATAGAAATCTGCTAAAGGCATCGAGGAGTAGGTTACTTCACTGAAATGTTGTTTCAGAATATCAAAGACGAGCATGGAGTTTTCAGCTGGCTGCAGCGATGGCATGCTGCGCAGGGTAACTTTTACAATGTCTCTAGCCTTTCCCATTAGTCTTGACATTATCTCCTGGGAGTACTCTTGCAGGGGGACACCCCTCTTATTCAGGTAAACGCTCATAATTTCTTCCCACTCATGCACTGTATGTTTGTCTGTTCCATCACCCCTGAAGTACGGCGGCTCTTTGACATCTGTCTTCATAACTAACTTTACTCCAGTCATGTTCAAGTCAGACTGTCCATATCCTAAGTTCAGGCTAGGTGTAGGGGTGGTTTGGCTATCTGCACTACCAACAGATCTCTGCAATTGGCTAGCAATGTTCTCTCCAATTTCGTGAGCTAATTGTGTGATGAGATTCCCTAGGTTCACGGAACTCACATCTGGACTAGACACTGGCTGACGTGGAGAATGTTCATCTGTGCGCGCGTGAGTGTATGAGAATACAGGACGGCCCACTGAACTAACACCGCTCCCAATGTCTGGGGCATCCCCTAACCTACGCATGTGTGGTGTGGGAGAATACTCGTCAGTGTGCAAGCGTGTGGATGAGAGTACAGGTCTGTCTAGTACACCAGCACCTTTAACCGGCGTGCACTCCACCCTACTCATAAATCTGCCCCTCCCTAGGCTTAGCACCCCAGCATCCCCAAAGCTAAGTGGTGTCTGCACATCCTTACCATCAGCCATTTTTTACCAAAGTTGTAATGTGATAGACTATGGAAATACTATGTGAATTACTAGCACATGCAAATATGGCATGTAAATCACAACGTAAAATGATATTAACCGAGATAGAGCAATTAAGAGTTACAATTCACACATTAACATTAGCCCATATACTTGTCAATGTCCCGAAGAAGTTTCTACTCGTCACAGCAACCACCGGCGATCACCCTGGCGATGATCTGAAGCGGAGATATCCGGGTCACGGCACCAATGTAGCCGGCGCGGTCTGCACTTCGCCGACTACTGCGTTGTGTTCTGGTGCGCTGAAAACAGGACACTGACTTTCCTCAAGGCACTTTATTTGGCTCAACTCTCTCTCAATCACGTAGAATGCAGACTGTTAACTGTTAAATTTCAAAGAGAGCAAAAGTTCAGGATTCTATCATCGAGCAGAATCAGCCTCTCTCAATCACGTAGAATACAGACTGCACATTTAATCGCATTCAAAAATCAGAAAAGAAAATACAAAAGAAAATAAACATCACATTATGCTCGGATATATTATGTACATGTGTCATATTGCGTGTTATCTCTGTTCTCCACTCTGGGCTTTTAGCTCTTACATTAACACTATGCAACATGAAACAAACCTTCAATAGTTAATACATACATACAGTAATATGTGCGAAACAACATGTACATGCCTTACATTGGGCTTTTCAGTGCCATTGAACATTAATCAATACAAGAAAACCTTTTAAATGAACACATTATATTCATAACCTGGTATTGGGAGTACATACCTGTTAAATTTCAAAGAGAGCAAAAGTTCAGGATTCTATCATCGAGCAGAATCAGCCTAACATAAGAAAAAGGAAAACTGAAACATGAGGGCTGTGACACAAGACGATAGAATGACGATCGCTAACATACAACTACAGAACGTCTCAGGTTACTATTGTAACCATAGTTCCCTGAGAACAGGGAACGAGACGATGCGTCCATCGACGCCATGGGAACGCCCCCAGCGTGACTGCGTCTGAAGCATCTATGTCAACTAGTCCAATGGAAAGAATGAGCGTCACGGGCGGGTGACGTCATGACCAGGATATGATAAAAGCACATCCGGTGCAAACCGGCATTAGCTTCGAAAATTGCCGAAGCAAGCCGATCACAGGGATGCAGGAAGTATGGCAGGGTGACGCATCGTCTCGTTCCCTGTTCTCAGGGAACTATGGTTACAATAGTAACCTGAGACGTTCCCTTACGAAGGGAACTCAACGATGCGTCCATCGACGCCATGGGAACGAGAATACCCAAAGCGCCAGACTTTCAAATGCCTGAGTGTCAGCCTGTTGTCACACTGCACCAAGCACCTGGGATCCTGGGGCAGCATCCAGGTCCAAGCTGTAAAACCTCATGAATGTGAGCGGTGAGGACCAGCCCGCCGCATCACAAACGTCTTGGAGAGAACTCCAGATAATACGCTTAGAAGCCATACTCCTAGTGGAATGAGCCCTGACCACCAAATGGTTGGCCAGAAGACTCACAAGCAAGAAGAATAGTCTCGACTATCTATATGCTCAATAGGTTGGATTTTCTCGACAGAGAAGTCCGATGAACATAAGTGTCCAGTGCTCGCACTGGCACAAGAGGTTCAGCTTTTCCTGGTCCGAAAAATGGGGGAGGACAGAAACCTGCAGCACAATAGGCCTCGGAATAATGGTAGGCACCTTTGGAACATATCCATGTTTCGGGTAAGATTGCCTTGGCCATCCCGGTGCACTCAAGGCAGGTGGGGACCGAAAGGGCCTGAAGGTCTGACTCTTATAGGGACGAAATAGCTAGCAGAAAATAGTCTTAAAAGAAAGGAACTTCTCTGAGACCAAATCTAAGGGCTCGAAGGGAGCCCCAGATAGGCCTTCTAGAACTATTGCAAGGTCCCAAGCCAGCACCTTAGTGCAAGTTGCATGCCTCAGCCTCAAAGTGCCACGAAGGAAACGAGTGATCAGGGGGTCTCGACCCAAAAATGTACTACCCACCAGGGCGTGGAAAGCCGCAATGGCCGCCACACATATTATACCTTAAGCGTGGAAGGACATAGACCTGATACAAAGCGTTCTTGCAGAAACTCGAATACTGTGTTTACTGAACAGTTAACCGGATCCCACTGACGCTGGTAACACCAAGAAGTGAAAAACTCTCGAAATAGTGAATATAGTTTCCTCGTAGCGGGAGCTCTGGAGCTTAGAATGGTCTAAACAACCTCGGTTGAGAGACCACTCTCTATGAGTTGGGCCCCCTCAGAGGCCAAACCCACAGTTCCCAAATCCCCTGCCGGGGGTGCAATATTGCATCCCCTGCCTGAGACAGAAGGTCTCTCCTGATCGGGACCTCCAAGGGAGGTCCGTCGAGGAGAAAAATTAGGTCCGCAAACCAAATTCAGCTCGGCCAGGGTGGTGCTACTAAATAGGCTTATTCCATCCTGGCGGATTCACTCCAGAACTCCTGGGAGCAGAGCAACGGAGGGAAATGCGTACAGACGTAGCCTCGGCCACGTCTGCACCATAGCATCCAGCCCCGAGGGGACTGGTTGAGTGAGGGATAACCAGAGTGGACAGTGCGTCGTATGCTGAGACGAGAACAAATCCACTTCTGCCTGGCCGTAAAACTCCCATATTTGCTCCACCGCCTCGGGGTGGAGTCCCCTGGCCTCAGCCCCTGCCTCGACAGGGTGTCTGCTCCAATATTCTGGCCCCCCCCGGAATATACACTGCCCTCAGACAGCGTAATTTCTTGAGGGACCAAAATAAGAGGCCACCAACGTGTTGTCTGTGGGTCAAGAACCAGAGTTTCCTCCATATAACCAAGGCGCGGGGATACTGCCGCGTGATCTTGATCGTAAGGAGTGGGTTTCCCCTCAGGGAGAACCCTTCTGGTCCTGAGCCACCTCTGTAAAGGTCTCACGTACAGCAGGTCAAAGGGTATCACATTGGACGCTGCTGCCCTGAGGCCTAACAGTCACCAGAACAACACATGATGGCCCCTCAGGTCTGGGAGGAGATGTCTCAACGCATTGAAGACGACCATCATCTCTAGGCAATTCATGTGCCAAGAGAGATGATGACTCCTCCACAAGCCCTGAGCTGAGCGGCCTTCCAATACCGCTCCCCAGCCGGTGAGGGAAGCATCTGTCGAGATCACAACTCGATGGCAAAGAGCTCCCAACACCGGACCCTGGGTTAAGAACCAGTGTTTCCTCCATATAACCAAGGTGCGGAGACACCGCCGCGTGATCTTGATCATACGAAGTGGGTTTCCCCTCGGGGAGAACCCTCTGGTCCTGAGCCACCACTGTAAAGGTCTCATGTACAGCAGGCCAAAAGTTATCCCGTTGGACGCTGCTGTCACAAGACCCAACAGTCTCTCTAACTGTTTTACAGTGCGTGACTGGCCTAGCCTCAGCTCTTTTGCGGCTGTTAGGATAGCAGCTACACGAACGGGCGACAGAGTGGCCCGCATCGTCACTGAATCCCATACCACACCAAGGAAAGTGGTTCTCTGTACTGGAGAAAGCACACTCTTCTTGGCATTGAGCCTCAACCCCAACATCTGCATAGGAGCGAGAACGACACCTCGGTGCCGAACCGCTAACTGTTCTGATTCCGCTAGAATCAGCCAGTCATCTATGCAATTCAGAATGCATATACACTGCAGCCTGGCGGGGCCAGAGCTGCGTCTACACGCTTCGTGAATGTGCGGGGTGATAGAGCTAGACCGAAAGGAAGTGCCTGATACTGGTGTTCTTTGCCCCAAAGAAAACCTCAGGAACCTCCTGTGCTGAGGGAGGATGGAGATATGGAAGTATGCGTCTTTTAGATCTATCGTGACAAACCAGTCCTCGGATCTGATTTGAGTCACGATCTGTTTGAGTGTCAGCATTTTGGAATTGAGTTCCAGCACCAAACACTCCAACAGACGAAGATCTAGTATGTGACGCAGCTCTCCATCCTTTTTTGGAACAATGAGATAACGACTGTAAAGACCCGACGCAATGTCGGGCGAGTACACCTGCTCTATAGCTTCCTTTGCTAACAGGGCCTTTACCTCTTGCTCCATTACCAGAGCCTGCTCGGGATGCACCACTGTGGGCAGCACCCCGTTGTAACGAGGAGGACGAGAACCAAACTGGATTCTGTATCCTTTCTCTACAATCTGCAGGACCCAATGAGAAATATTCGGCAGAAGCTTCCACGCTGCCAGAAAATTTACTAAGGGAACCAGCCTCTCGAGGCTGGTCTCTGGTGTTATCGAGACAGCCAATTCCGGAGCCTGAAACATAATGGCAGGAACTACCTGAACTGGCCGCTCTAAGGCCCCCCTCAGAGGGCGCGAAACCGATGCTGTGCCGCAGCATAGCATCAGCGACTCGCTGGAGACCGCTGCGCCCTGAAGCACCGAGGGTGGCAGGGTTGGCAGAACGGTCTCGTGAGGACCCCGAAATGGAACGGGCACCGTAAAATGAGGTGTACACCGCTCCACTTCGGTCGGGGCTGTCCTCACAGGCCTGATGCGTGAACATCAGGACCTTTTTTTCTTTTGAGCCGCAGCCTTCTCAGCGTGAAGAACGGTCCTCGGATCCGGCTTCTGCTTTGAAGGCTTTGGCTGCTGTGTTGTGTATGAGAAACTAGACGGCTGGAGCTGCTCACGCCCAGCAGCCCCAGGGGGTTGGACATAGCGAGGGAGAGATTATCTTGTATCTTTCTCTATGATTCCCATCAAATTGAGCCAGAGGTGTCTCTCAGTGACCACAAGGGCTGCCATCCCTGAGAGATAAATCTGTGGCCCGACGGAGTTCTCAAACCCCATCGGGCCAAACTCCCTCACTTCTGTCCAAATACCGCAGCAGGTCAGCCTGATATGCTTGTAGCACTGCTATGGTGTGCAAGCAGGCCCATGCTAGACCCACTGCCATATATGCTTTTCCCACTAGATTAAAAAATAGTTTTCTTTAATGGTTTAGTGAGAGAAGCCGACGCCTTCAGGTACAATACTGAACCGGGAGACAGATAGCTCGCAAGCGTCTGTTCTACCCGGGGTATTGCCCCATAGCCATACCCTCTTAACCCCCAAATATCTGAATATACATGAATGTGGGGGCTAAAAGACAAGAGGAGTAAGGCTTTTTCCATGATCTAGACAGCTCGCTGTGCAGATCGGGAAAAATGGAAGGCCCCGTGATGGAGGTGGAAAAACAGAGGGAAGGAAACTCGTTTAATCTATTTTATTTTTAGGACGAGTGCCCCCTTATTTCTGCTGGCCATAAATATTTAATTTATCTACAGCCTTAGTAAACACTTCCACCAGCTTATTATTTTTATATATATATTTTATATATATTCACTTTATTTTATATATAATATATAAACTATCATATATATATATATATATAGGTTATATATATTTCTCATACGCTGGGGAAAGAGATGGCAAATTCACTTCCCCCATGATTGTGTCACTTTCAATGCCCAGCACATCTACCTCCTCGGAGGTAGAGCACTGAAGCATTGATTTCTCTCTCTCCCCGGGCGGAAGAGACCGCAGCGCGGGCTTCCGAGACCGGCGAGAGAGCACTGGATCCCTCGTGGAAAGGGAGGAGATAAGATCCGCGGACCCGTCTCCAACCCCGTAAAGAGATCCTATTCGCGATCCACAGGAATGCATTCTCCGCGCTGCCCCGGCAGACGCGGGACCTGTCACCCTGAGAATTGCGAGCCCGGCCACTTTCCTCGAAAAGTGACAGGCGGGAGCGGAGCATGCGAAGCGAAAGCTTCTCACAATGTTGGCAATCAGCCCCCTCGGAGGCTGATACCGCATGCTCTACTCCCAAACCCATCACACAAAGCTCGTGTGTGTCCCTACTCGTTAAATAGCGCGAGCAGGGAGAACACAGAGTTTGTGCAATTGTTTAGTTTCCATAAATATATATATCAGACAGACAACAGTAAATATAACAGACAGTTTGACACAGATCGCTTGCTGAGGCAACAGAAGCTAATGCCGGTTTGCACCGGATGTGCTTTTATCATATCCTGGTCATGACGTCACCCGCCCGTGACGCTCATTCTTTCCATTGGACTAGTTGACATAGATGCTTCAGACGCAGTCACGCTGGGGGCGTTCCCATGGCGTCGATGGACGCATCGTTGAGTTCCCTTCGTAAGGGAACACGAGGTTAGCTATGTTAGCAATTTCTCAAACTCTCGAAACAGCAAAGTTCTCGACACATCTCGATTAAATGTAACTGCACTCATTATAAATTACACATACTAGTTACCATGTGCATTGAAACTAAAGTTTTAACAGGTATATCTCAATTTTACATTGCGCTGACGCGAACACATACCTCTCTCAATCACGTAGAATACAGACTGAGAAAAGAATGCGAAAATTTAGTATATGACCTCACATCCAATAGAGGGCGCACATACACAACAAATAACTCTCCCAATACCTATAAGCTACCATGACATAACTGAACAATACTGTATTTTGGTGAAATAAACTCACAACCAATAGAAAATAAAAGATAAAAGGTTGCAAAAATATTTGTCATTCTTTGACCTGTTACACATGCTTGTTATTTTTTGATTCACGCTTAATATATTTTGATCCGTGGCCGCAATACATTTGGCGGTAATTTGATCCCATAGATAACATTTCGTAGTTTTGGATAGATTATAAAGATTTTATTCTAAAATATCAAATAAGCTTTTGTCATCCAGTTTCGGCTCATATTTTAAATATATAGTAGGCTATGTTCTGTCAAAAATAAACTCATCAACTAAGTTGTTATTATAGTGTTTGTTCCAATGTAAGCTATATAAAAACTAATGAATCCTTAACTTTAAAATATGTATGATAATACTGTAGGATAATACTGAGGAATACTGTAGTAAGTTTTTTTCATTCTCAAGTGAATCGCGTTTCTGTGTGTGAATGAATGAACAGCAGAGATGCGCTGTTTACCACAACTCGCAAAAAGACAGTTTAAATTTGAATCGCGTTTCTGTGTGTGAATGAATGATCCGCTTTTAGCAAACTATATTGCTATACTGAGATGAGTAAAAATCGACTGAAATATGTTGAAATAAAATGTATTTGTATAAGCAACGTATTAAACTGCAAATTAACATTTATATTTCTAATATAAACGAAAGACCTATGTTACAGACATATGAAAGACAACATTTCGTTGACTAGGTTTGGATAGATTATACATTTTTACTGTAAAATCTTTGCCATCTCAAATAAGCTTTTGTTTGCCAATTTTGCTCATATGTTAAATAGCCTATAGCAGGGGTTCTTAACCTTTTTGATGTCGGGGCCCAAATTTTACAGTACAAAGTGGCCCAGGGCCCATTCAAATATTAGCACTGTATTGGTTTATTGATCTCACCATTGGTTTGATTTGTATTCAATAACTAAATGAAATCCACTTGCAGTTTAACAGGTTATTGTGTATGTAAACATGCACATAGGCTACAACAAGATGCAAAACACACAACAATTCATGGAACAAATCAATCTGCATCAAGAACAAATTTAAAGGCTCAAGTCAGGCATATTAGCCTAACTAGTGCTGCACGATTAATCGTATCGCAATCGCGATGTCAAGCCAATGCGATTATATGAAGCAAAATGCTGCGATTTTATATGAAATAAACAAATAGGGCTATTAACGCAATTAACGCAGCATCTGTTATTTTTGTCATCCTTTGGCTAGTGTTACATGATCCCGCTCTTATTCGTGCGAATGCTTTTGAACCATTCATGCGCGACAAGACAAAAGAGAATTTGCTGTATCACTTGAATCACTGCCTGTGAATGTCACTGCCTGTGAAAATGTATATAAATAAAAATAAAAACAATAAAATGTGTTGCTTAAATAAATAAATGCATAATAATATTTTTCAAAATAAATAAGTTGTAAATTAAAATTTAAATAAAGTGCAAATTAAAAAGTATAGCTTTATAATCTGCAAAATAATTTGATAATTGTTTCAGCAGTCTACATTTTTGCATGGTAGAACCTGAAGTTGCTCTTCATATCTGTTATAAATGAACAATAACAATAGTCCAATTTGAACAAGCTACAACTCCCTATTTATGTTCCCCTCTTAATGAGACACTTGGGCCTGCTTCACAGATAGTGGTGGGATGGTGCATTGTAACGGCTGTTTCACACCGCAAGCGTGAGCGGGGCTTGAGCAGTGCGTCAGCGTAACTACATCGTCACTGCAGCTGCAGACACGCGAGAGTATTCACACTGGAAGCGTTTGTACAGTGTCACAGTAGCGGCTCCAAAGCTACATATAAGCGAACAATTATTTACAAAGACAACTATACATTTGATTTTAGAAGTTGGTAAACCATATAAATGTCAGTAAACAACAAAACAACCAAGAAAACAGCTCCAATCTTGTCGTTTCAGTCATAGCATATTTTCAATAGGTTTACAAGAATGCAAACTCCGCAGATAAAGCACACACACACACACAAAACCGCACACTCGGGTTTGATTTGGGTTGTGCTAGCCTATGTAGCTGTCTGTGTATTTCATAAACTAAAAGAAAGTTTTTATATAATATTTTCTGGCTATTTTACTTTAGGTTTTTTAGTTTTTTATAATACACCATACTTTCACCCAAACTGAATTTGCCTATATTCCTTGCCTTTTTTGCCTACTCTAGTTCTTGTTAAAACTCACTAGACATGCTTATTCTGTGCATTTTGGGCACTTTTTGTGTGAAATAAAATTTATTTTGTCCATCTAAAGTGTGCTTTCACTTTAATGGAGCGTGAGCATCGCAGCAAAAATAGACTCGGCGCCGAATCCCCCGCTTCACTGCTGCTCACGCGACGCTCCTGCTTGACGCTCACGCGCTGCTCCTGCTCGCAGTGTGAATGCACTCATTGATTAACCCTTATGTGCTGTTGTGGCTTTTTTCAGCCACTATGGGGTATTTTTGAGTCTTAATTTGTCCATAACTTTTTCTGTGTTTCAGCAAATGGAATGATTTTTGGTGACAAATCTTATTTTAACACATATTTTGGGAAAATGCTTTGAAATTTTTCAAAAACTCAACAGTACACTGTGGGCAAATTCACTACCCTTTCGTTATGTTAGTGGCTGAAAAAAGCCACTACTTTAAACTGCTGTAAAAATGTATCAGATCATTTTTTTTTTTTCATTTTTTTGCATAAATCTATTAATCAACCTCAGTCCTTTTCAAAACTACTATTTTTTTTTTTTAAAAAACAGGATTTTAACTCTTTAATTGCCAAATTCAGAAATGATGTCACTGATTTGGGAAAAAAACAACACAAAATGACTTATTTTAAATATAAAATGTAATTGTAGACTGGATTTTTTTTTACCTTTTATCACAGTCTTGGACATGTCAAAGATTAGAAACAACATTGGTTTTGAGGCATTGTTAGTTTTTGTGCAGCAACAGATTTTAACTTTTTCTCCCTCATTTACTGTTCGTGGCTGTTTTTGACCCATTGACTTCCATTATAACCACATTTTTTGATTGCAAAGCCATGACAACATATGATCATGCATTTTTGATTGTTGGTGGTTTTCCCTGTTGGGAAGAGGTCAAATTTGTAATTTTTACTGTTGATAACCAGGTGGCACCATTAACCCTTTATAGGCCTGTGCAAAAAACCCCAAAAAACACTCAGCATCTGATCAAATTTATGAACACTTTATTATGAACCAAAATGCAACAACAACTTCAAATAAACTTAACAATGGTTCAACAGTTGAGGATGGATGAAGAAATAAACAATTGAACAAACCACAAACTCTGTGTGTGTGTATTTTCAGTCATTCCAACAGGACTTGCAGCATACCACTTGGTGCTCTTTGCATATGTGTCCACCACAACGGATGCAAGTGCTGAATGTTCTTTTTTTTTGCACTGTGCAGCACTTGCATGTCCCCCTCTTCACTTCTGAGCTGCTGGTGTCTGCTGGGGTCTGTGGATTTACGTCTTGCGGGACAGCTGCAGGAGACTGAATTTCTCTCACCAGTGCAGCAGCAACTGGTGCGCGAGGGAGGCGCTCTCTCCTCAATATGGCGGCAGAGACCAGAGAATTTCCCAGCTCTTCAAGGAAAAGCCTCCTCCGAAAGAGCTTTGCCTGGTTCCAGGTGGGATCCACAGCAGTGAAGATGACAAAAGCATTATATGCCGAGACGTCCACCATATTGAAAAATAACGCATGTGGCCACCGATTGGTCCTCCTTCTGCAGCTGTAGGTGCCGACAACCTACAAAAATAAAAAATATAAAACAAGAAAATAATAAGTACAGATTTCATAATAAGTATTTTTGAAGCTGCACATGACAATGAGAATAATCATTCAGACATTGTCAAAACACAAACAGTATCTCCTAAAATTATCTCTAACAAGCAAATGTATTCAAGTAAAAGTTAATAGGAATAGGATGCATGTAGTAACAAATGTGTAATGGCACATACCTTGTCTAGATTGTCGACACCTCCCTTGCAGCGGTTGTAATCTGCAATAATCTCAGGTTTCTTCTTTGGTCCCTCCATCACCACTGCTTCGCGGTGCCTTGTGCTGATGAGGAGCACATTCCTCCCCGGTTTCGGAACATAGCTCACAGCCGTGGTGTTCTTTGTGAAGGTGAAAACGCTGGAGAGGGCAGGCCGTCCTTTAGCCTGCACCAGGTTGGGTGGCAGCTCAGGTTTATTCTTCCTGATCGTCCCGACCAAGGCTATTTTTTTCCGCAGAAGCTCCTGAGCAAGTGAGTAGGTGGTAAAAAAGTTGTCACAAGTGACAGTGGCGCCCTGGAGTCCCTCTGTCATCTCCATGGCAACACGCTTTCCCTGACCCACCTCTGCAGCATTACCTATCTTACCCAGGTAAATGTCACACCTCCAGGCATAGGATGTGGCAACATCAGCAGTCACCCAAATTTTGAGTCCATATTTGGCTGGTTTTTTTGGCATGTACTGCCGAAAGCTGCATCTCCCTTTGAATGGCACAAGCTGCTCATCCACTGTGACATCTTTGCCAGGGTTGAATAGGAGGGGAAGGCGATGCGTCCACATTTCCCACAGGGATCTGATCGGGGCAAGCTTGTCGTCTCTACGGCGAGCTGGTCTCTGCAGCTTGTCGTCAAAACGGAGAGCTCTGCTTATTTCATGGAATCTTGAGAGGGACATGGTGGCTCTAAAAATCGCACGACCACTGCGATCATCCCACAGGCAACGTGTGGACTCCCCTCTGGACTTGTACACGCCGGCCAAAATCAGTAGCCCATATAGGCATGGAGATCTGTGGAGTCCACAACGGTCCAGTTTCTCATAGTGCGGCGTCCATGGAGGTTGGTCATGCTGACAATGAGGTCAATCATTTCCTCCGTAAAAAACAGATTGAACACAGAATCCACACTCTGGACCCTTGCGATGGCATAGCGCGTCGGCCCTGGAGTCACGCCTCTGGCAGGCTGTAGAAAGGGTGTTGTCTCCATGTTGGTGGAATACCACACCTCGCCGTTTTTCCCAATCCACCCAGATCCAGGATCCACAGAATCCTCCTCACCTTCAGTGGAATCTAGAGAGGATGATGAGGGCGCCACATCCAAATCAGGATCTGACTCTCCTGAGTCTGTGGTGTCAGAGGCAGAAGACAATATCTCATCCTGCAGCTCGCTGGAGGGGTCAGGCTGCATAATTATGTCTAAAACGTCACTACAAGTCAAGCGCTTACTCATGATGCTGCTCCTCTCACCATCAACTGACAAATGACCAGCAGGCTTGAATGCAAGTGTTTAAATCCACTTGCTTTGTTTTTGTTTAGTCTGCATTTCTCACCATCAAAAGGCAGCAAATGCCACTTAGACTTACTTTGTTTTTGTTTACTCTATGTAGTTCTGAGAGTTGAGGTGCATGTTTTGATTTTCTCAGACGCATCAAGGTGAGTTCTCACACTCTCTCTCACACTTACACTCACTGACACTCACACACACACGCACACTTTAATATGCTATTATACTTCATAATCATGCAAAAGCCATGCTTTACACTCCATGTAAAAGCCAGAAACTAAGCTTTATTTTTGCACAGGCCTATAAAGGGTTAATGGTGCCACCTGGTTATTAACAGTAAAAATTACAAATTTGACCTCTTCCCAACAGGGAAAACCACCAACAATCAAAAATGCATGATTATATGTTGTCATGGCTTTGCAATCAAAAAATGTGGTTATAATGGAAGTCAATGGGGCAAAAACAGCCACGAACAGTAAATGAGGGAGAAAAAGTTAAAATCTGTTGCTGCACAAAAACTAACAATGCCTCAAAACCAATGTTGTTTCTAATCTTTGACATGTCCAAGACTGTGATAAAAAGTAAAAAAAAATCCAGTCCACAATCATATTTTATATTGAAAATCAATCGTTTTGTGTTTTTTTCACCCCCAAATCAGTGACATCATTTATGAATTTGGCAATTAAAGAGTTAAAATCCAGATTTTTTTTTTTTAAATTAGTAGTTTTGATCAGGACTGAGGTGGATTAATAGATGTATGCAAAAAAATTTGAAAAAAATATTTATCTGATACATTTTTACAGCAGTTTAAAGTAGTGGCTTTTTTCAGCCACTAACATAACGAAAGGGTAGTGAATTTGAACAATGCACAAGGGTTAACATGCAAGAAAAAAATATGCGCTGCTCACGTGCCGCTGACGCTTGCGGTGTGAAGCGGCCGTAACTGTCTCATGGATAACAGTGGTCATTCTGGTGTCTTCAATTGATAACTAGCTTGGTCCCGCGGCCCTCGCGGCCCACAGGTGAAAAACGTAAAGTTTTTTGCGGCCCTCCAGGTGGCGCTCGGGCCGCGGCCCTATGGTTAAGAATAGGTGGCCTATAGTATGTTTTGTCAAAAATAAAGTAATCAAATAATATGTTATTATGTGTTTGTTCCAATGTAGCCTAGGCTATATCCAAAGTAATGAATCCTTAACTTTGAAATATGTATGATAAAATGTATACTTTAGTTTTTACAAAGAAAGATTGCACTTGAATTGTTGTTGTAATTGTAACATTTTTAATAAAAAAATATATTTACAAGGTAGATGTAAACAAACTATTAAAAGGTAAATATAAGCCTTTTCTTTAAATATTTTTTATTGAGTTTTATTAGTGACAAATTTGGGGAGAGGATACTGTTGTAAACCTTGTTCTTCTTAAGTGTAGAAAAACTCAGAAGCGAAGACCAGGAAACTTGGCTTATCTTTTAAGCAGGATTCTTTATTTGCTTTAGTCTGCTTCGTCCAAAATCTTACCCAAGTCTAACTAAGGCAGTATAAATTTTTGTTCATATAACCTTTCAGGGGGAGGAATTACATAAAGGTGGAGACACTCTGAAACAAAAGCATGTAAATGAGGCATACAAGTTTAGGAACTTGCCCTAGACTGAGAGTGTTACCCATCCTAATCCAATCAGCATAACAGTGTAATGTAAATATCCTAATCCAATCAGCCTGACTCTTCACCGATACCTTCACATTATCATAGAGCTTAATGGCCAGGCAGTGGATAAAGACAAAAGGTGATAGTCTCAGTGCTCTAATCAATTTAACTTACAATAGAGAGAGCAGGACAGACAGGAACAGGCAGATCTGTGACATCAGATGAGAAGTAACAAAACGGTTAATGTCCTATGCCTCAAAATGGTAACTTTCTCAGATAAAATACTGTTGAACCTAAATTGAAACATTTTAATAAATTTGTAACACTACAACGCCTATCAAGTAAGGGTACTGTTGGCGGTGGAAATGCAAGCCAGATCAGGGTTTACCATCCCAAATCGTACTGTACTGTATTGTACCGTAACGTACCGCTCCGTGGAAACGAGCCATTAGGTACCGGTTCCATATTGGTACCAGGTTTCGGTACACAACCCTTGTTTTCACTATGAAAATCTTCACACCCTGTTAGAAATATATTTTCTCCCTCAGCATAAATCTATAACATAAGAAGGATTCTTTGTTCAGCCTAAAACTGACACGTTTGCACATTCTTTTCTATGTATGTAAAGTTAAACATCTGGTATTCATTAATGAGGAAGGGAGCCCCCTCCCTTCTCCTTTCTCTTCCTTTTCTTTCTTTGTGTTTCTATGTTACACATTGAAGAGCTTCCTCTGAGCTCCAGGCTTGCAAGGAGATTCTAGCGCATACTGCCCATATAAAGAAGTTGTAATATAAAGTCTATATGATATGCCAATGATGTAATGTTTGGTTCTATTGGTTAGACTTATACTCCTCCCTGTAATACTTTGCCTATATAATGTATAATTTAGACATTATGAGCCGAGCGTTTTGTCTCCCTCCGGCCTGGGGTTGTGAATTGTTTATTCATAATAAAAAAACAAGAATTTGGGCACTTCTCGTTTGGACCATTTCATTTCGATTCTAACACTTGGGGGCGTCGTCAGGGATTTCTCCAGACAGGTAAGAATTTTTTTTTTTTACAAAAGAGAAAGTTGATTCTTACTGTCTGCTGAGAAAACGTATTTGTAGTGCCGTGATTTTTACCATATTTGGTGAAATCAGCCTCGTGTTTTAATTAATGCGGGAAGAGCAGAAAAAAGGGAACTGATCTCTCTCTCTTTTTTGTTATTTGTCCTTGTATAAAACGATACAGGACGGTAGCCTCGTATTTTTAATAAAAAATGTGAGAAGAACAAGCAAAAGAGATTTGAGCTCCCTCTTTCGATGTTATTTGTCTTTGTTTAAAACGATACGGGACCGGTTATCCTCGTGTTTTCGATAAATGCGGGAAGAACGTAAGGAAAATTGATCACTTTCCTCCGTTTTTTGCAAGAAAAAAATAGATTTGCTACACAGATAATTTGTTTTCTTTTGCAAAGTCTATTTTAATTTCCCTTTGGTCTAGGGCTATGAATAAATAAATCACTATTTTTTTTCTTTTAACTTTCGATTTTCTTTTCTTCTCTCTTATTTCTCTCTCTATTTGCCAATTTACTAACACAATTAATTTGAAATTGTATACTTTTCTTTGAGTTCTGTAAGGAACCTAGCTATATGAAATATTAATAATCAATAATAACTTGTTATGATTAATTTTGAATATTTGGGTCAGTTAATTGGATTAACTTGACATGGCTAAATTAATATTACAATCAATTAATCAGTTCGTCCAACGAACTCTTTTGATTATTCATTTATTCTAAGAAAAGGGTATCTTCCCTGGCCACAGAAGAATAATTATTTCTTAATATGTACAGCGTTTTGAGCATGTAGCAAGAACCGAAACCATAAAGGGACTTCGTATTGCAAGCAAATCAGAACCAAATACATAAAGTGCATAAGTTTTATTAACTAAATCATAAACATGAATAAACTAAACACACACATATACAGAAATAGGTAAGTGATAGGATTAAATTGGCAACCGGAGAAAGGGTCTATGAGAAGAACCATCAGAATTTCATTTTCACATTTCATTGAATTGAATACTTGCATTTGTAGTGGGAACAATTCTTGAAGTTGTTGAAAATTTAAGTCGTTGATGGTTCCGGCAGTGTGAAGTGGAAGTTGGTTGAGAGTTCTCTTTCTCCAGGAACGCATGGCTGGTTTGGTCAGGGCCTGGGGCCCTGTTGAGGCCACGCTGAGCACCCAGGAGAAGTGAGGAAGTCGGAAGAGTGAGTGATTGGAGTCGTTGTTGGTTGGAGTCTTTGTTCCAAAACTCCTGAGATTGTCCTTGGTTCTTTGTGAGAGTCTTCTCTCTCCTGCCTGTGCCCATATCTGGTTGGATCGAGGCCTGCTGGGCCCTGGGGCCCCTGTGGAGGGGGAGGGGGTTCCCCAGGATCACCAGAACAGTGTTGCGGCTGGATGAAAGAACTAAGAGAGGGAGGTCACATGTGGGCTGTCTCTAATAAAGCCTGGAAAAGATCCTCCCCTAAGGGTTGAACTCGACCAATCAGAAAGGTGACATGTCTGAGAGGGAAAGTGGCTCTTAGTTGATTAACGGGTCTTTGTCCCTAGCGTGGTTATACCTTCATTAATGCTCAGATAGCTATAACACATCCACACTGCATTCTAGAAGAAGGTGATGAACATCAAAGTGTGAGTCATTAAATGAGGATTAATTAGGTAGGAGGCATGATACAGGTGAGGTTACATTGATCGTTAGTTGGTTGTATACAAGGATACATACCATAACATATACCTAATAGTACACGAGACAGTCAACCATTTACACTGTTTCTTTCACAGTTTTATGCATGTTCATTTATAGATCAGTTAGTCTATGATTAATGCAGCAAAGTCTGTTTTAAAGAGGGTTTCTGTTTCTTAGTCTCTCTCTTGTGCATGTGGCCACATTCCTCGGAGGTCGTAAAATCTCCTCATCATGCCCTGTAACATGACACTGTTTCTGCCCCTTGTGTTCGTTCATTTGGGCTGTTAGTTTTGGAGTTTCATAAACCTTTGTATATAATGAATAATTAGTGTCTGATTGGTCCATACCCTACAGTTCCATTTGGCTATATTGCAATTTATTTAAGTTGCATGAAGGAGAAATTTTTGTGTGTGTACAATGGGGAATAAAATTAGTCCACCGTTAGAAAATGAATCTCCGAAAGATTTTATGATTAGAAATAATCAAGCATTTTTTACGGAGCCATATGTGTCAAATTTAGCTGGCTGGTCAACTGGCAAAACACAATTAGATGCGTTTCCTCGTGACGGCTCATTTAAAGACACATATATGCGTGAAGCAAAATACATGATTTTTGGAAATTGGGGCGATCCCGATTGGGATTATTCGTATATGAAACGTACCTATAAGATCTGGAAAGACATGCAATCTTATTGGAATCGTGGTCCAAAAGTGGATAACAACAAAAATCTTTCTCCCCCTCAAGCTGAACAGCCTGAGAAGGAGAAAGTTATTTCACATCCTGCTGAAGTCAGAGCGCCCCTCCCTCCCAGATATGAGAGCATTCAAACTTCTCCTGTCTCGGAACCTATAAAAAATAAATCCTACCCTGTTGATGAAAATTATTTACTATTTGTGAACACATTTTTGAATAACATGCACAACGAGACTGCACAAATGATTCGAATAACTATAACCAACATTAGTAACATTTCTGTTGATGAATTGGGTAGACGCTTGCGTGAACTGTCGTCTGCTGGGGCATTTGAAAACTCCAGAGGAAATGTTCCAAGTAAATTCCACTGTCCAAAATCGCCCGCCACCCAATGTTAGGAATGACATAAAGTGTTTTTTTATGTCACACACAGCGGACACACACAGCGATTTTGCAGAAAAAAAGCTGAGAGATTTCAGCAAACTAATGAGAAACCGATGTTTAGGCGCTTTGATGGCCTCCCTTTCTTTCTCCCTCTGAAAGACAGAGACCTGTGTATCCGACTGAATGGGGAAAGGAATGACGGACATTAAATTCTATAGGAATAGATAATATTCCAGTGGTTTGTAATTTGACACCACCTTTATTTGTTACTTCTAATGATATACCATCATTGTTCAAAATGCATGATTTTTTGCAATTATACCTGATTCTTTATTCTGCTTGTTAGGTAGAGATTTAATGCATAAGTTGGGTGTTAAATTAGGATTTGACTCTGACTCTTTGCAACTCATGTTTCCAGCAGCCTTTTCTCTTACGACCGACACAGGAAGTGCTCTCTTCGAGGATGTATCTGCAACTGAGCTCTGACAGGAAGTAGCTGATGTAAACCCGAAATTGTGGGCGGCCCATAAGGATGACGTGGGACTTCTTGATATCCAACCTTATGTGGCCAATTTGACAATGAATAGGCCTGTTTTTTTTTTAAAAACAACATTCGCTTTCAAAGGAAAAAGAGGAGGGAATTCGACCCCTCATTGATCAGTTTCTGGCTCAAGGCATTCTGGTTCGCACTCATTCACCTTACAACACACCAATTAATCCAATCAAGAAAGCAAATGGTTCTTGGCGCTTAATGCAAGACTTGAGAAAAATTAATGATTTGATAAAACCACATGCTCCTATTGTGCCAGATGTACAAACTATTATTAATTCTATTCCTTTAGAACATGCATTTTATTCTGTCATTGATTTATGCTCCGCCTTCTTCAGCATTCCTGTTGACCAACAAACTCAGCCACTTTTTGGTTTCTGTTTTCAGAATTGCCAGTACATATGGACAAGACTCCCTCAAGGGTTCAGAGATTCTCCGGCTGTTTTCTCCGCTGTAGTGCACGCAAGGCTGAAGGATGTCAGACTCCCTCCTGACACCTGCCTGCTCCAATACGCTGATGGCATTCTCGTCACTGGTGCCTCTGCGGACATGTGTGCTGCTGCCACTACAATTGTCTGCAACGTTTTAGCAGAGGCTGGTTCCAAGGCATCTAAAGAGAAACTTCAGTGGGTGCAGAGGAAAGTCAATTACATCGGCAATGAACTGTCACAAGGCCAAGTTCGCCTGTCTGCGGACAGAGTCAAAGCCATCGCTTTGTTCAAGCACCCTTCAACACGGAAGCAAATGCAAAGCTTTCTGGGACTGGTCAATTACTGTCGATTATGGGTGCCAAATTGCTCCATGTATGACAAAATCCTGCGAGACGCTACGCTGGATGATAGAGAGGACATTACATGGACAAGTGAGATGGACCAAGCGTTAAGACATTTGAAATCCTCTCTGTTAAGGCCTCCCGCCCTCGGCCTTCCTTGCTACAAGCGAGATTTCCACCTGTACGTGCACGAAGGTGGGGGCACAGCCGCAGGAATCCTGGCCCAAGAGCATGGGGGCACTTTTGGTCCAGTAGCTTATTTGTCTAAAACTCTTGATTCAGTGGCTCGGGGACTCCCGGCCTGTTTACGTGCAGTGGCTGCTGCAGCGATCATGGTACAGGATGCTGAAAGGGTTGTTTTATCATATCCACTCACAGTTAACACATCACATTAGGTAGGAGCAATTATGCATAACATTTCTACTCAACACATGACTGCTCAACGTCGTTCAGGCTATGAGGCTATATTATTAGCAACTGCTAATTTAACGTTGAAAGTAACTTCTGTTATTCATGGTCCTACTGTACATCTGCACAGGTTGTTGACAGATGGTGAATTTGAGAGTGACGACCACGACTGCCTTACCAGAATCCAAACTTCGACTGCCTGCAGGCCAGATGTGTCGACATCTTTCCTGGAGGAGGGAGATAATTGGTATATAGACGGATCCTGTTTCAAGCCAAATGACAATTTATACTTGTGTGGATATGCTATTGTCAAATTACCTGATCGTGTAATTGAGGCATATTCATTGCCATATAAATCAGCTCAAGTAGCAGAATTAATTGCTCTAACAAGAGCTTGTCAGTTGGCAAAAGTTCAGTGCATCAATATATACATTGATTCCAAATGCGCGTACGCCGTTGTCCATGATTTTGCTAAATTGTGGGAAGAAAGAAATTTCAAAACCTCCGACGGAAAAACAATTTTGAACATCGAAACCATCGAAACTTGCTGTTATTAAAGTAGCTGGTCATAAAACAGGTTAATCGGATGAGGCTAAGGGAAACAGGTTTGCAGATGAAGTCGCGAAATGGGCTGCTAAAGAAGTAATACTTAGTCCATACGTAAATGAAAAGAGCAACGAGGACATTAAAGTACTGCAAGCTAACCCTACGCAAGTTGACTTGATTCATTGGGCTGCGAACGAAGTAAAACCAGATCAAGCTGGTATTCTGAGAGACAAGCAGGGTAGAATCGCTCTACCAGCATCCACCGTTGTAATGCTGTGCAGGCATTATCATGGTGTATCACACGTGTCAAAAGAAAAAGTGATACAAAATTTGAATCAATCATACTGCATAGCAAATGTTCGAAAGAATACTTTGTTGATATTGGATGCTTGCCTGGTGTGTGCACGAACAAACAGACACAAGGCAACCCGCATGAAGCTTTACCGCATCCTGAGGTTCCTTTTTAATATTTACAGATCAATTTTACACACATGCCTCCATGTGGAAATCACAAATATTTGCTCATGATTGTTGATCGATTTTCTAAGTGGCCTGAAGCTTTTACGTGTGGTAAAGAAAACGCTCAGACGGTTGTAAAGGTTCTTGCAAAAGAAATTATACCGCGTTTCAGTATTCCAACCGTTATAGCGAGTGATATTAGAACTCCGTTTGCTTCAAAAGTCACACAATTGTTAGCCAAAGAGTTTAATATTAATTGGCACTTCCACATTCCCTATTCGCCGCAATTATAAGCTAACGTAGAACAGACAAATAAGACGATAAAAGAACGTCTCAATAATGCGTGTCTAGATACAGGCAGAAATTGGGTTGATTTGCTGCCTGCCGTATTGACGGAAATGAGAATGTCCCCATCAGCAACCACAAAAATTTCTCCATTTGAAATTCTGATGGGTAGACCTTTCCCGACCCCTTGGGTCAGAGGTCGCGCTGGCAATCTCTCCACAGGTGACACGGAGGTGATCATCTCGGATTACGTGGATTCCTTAGTTAGAACGTTAAAAGGCATAAATGGTGATGTTTCTCTCTCTCTCCCTCTTCCTTCAGAAAAGCCGACTCATCCTTTCGTTCCAGGACAACAGGTGCTGATAAGGTGTCTGAAGCCCACGTAACTCGGTGAGCCGAACTATTCAGGACCATCCACTGTTATCGCTGTGACGAGGACCGGTGTTCTGACTGACCACCAGCCGCAGTGGGTCCATGCTAGCCGGGTTAAGGCAGCTCCATCCCAGGGGAACGCACAAGCCTATGTGGAAGCACTGATCGAAAGGAGAACGAGGAAGAGAAGTAGACGAAGAACGAGATTGCTGATTGATATTAGCAATAATTATAACTGAATCTATTAAGATTCATCGTGCTATGAATACTTTTGAATTTTTTGTATATGCTTTGATGAAAAGAACTGTCAAATATTAATGATTTTGAAGGAAATGTTTGATTGAAGAATATTGCATGTATTATTGTACTAGAATGAATATGCTGAGAATGATGTGATATGATAATTCTATTATGTGATAATTATCTTATCAATGGGGCCATTGTTAGAAATATATTTTCTCCCTCAGCATAAATCTATAACATAAGAAGGATTCTTTGTTCAGCCGAAAACTGACACGTTTGCACATTCTTTTCTATGAATTTATACTAACTGGACTTATACTCCTCCCCGTAAGACTTTAATTTAGACATTATGAGCTGAGCGTTTTGTCTCCCTCCGGCGCTGGGGTTGTGAATTGTTTATTCATAATAAAAGACCAATAATTGGGGCACTTCTCGTTTGGACCATTTCATTTCGATTCTAACACACCCTTATAGGCACACCCACCTTGAGGGCAAGGCTTTCCTATGTACTAATGTAGCAAAACAGAGATATTAAAAGATCACATTCAATACACACCTTATTGATGATGCATACTGTGTACAGGCGAGCAGATGAAACGTTCCTCAAGTGTTGTCCCATATAAAACATCTCGGTTACTAACATAACCTCGGTTCCCTGAGATAACGGGAACGAGTATTGTGTCTTTGCTAGATGCTATGGGGGAAAATTCCTTTTTGTCCGATTTGTTGAAGCCTTTTATTCAATAATGCAGTATTACTGCACGGCCATAATAGTGCGGAGATGCACGCACGCTATTGGCTGGGCAGTGGGAACGGCACATGTCTATGGCGAAGTGGCACATCTGCGCGAGCCAATCAGGCTGCGTCCCGCCGAACCGAGCGCAGAGCCGGCCAAAGAGGGCGGGGCATCTGCCTATAGCACAGCTGTCTACGCAATACTCGTTCCCGTAATCTCAGGCCCACTTGCTTGACCGATGCTAAGGCTAGCAAGTGTGCGGTCTTGAGCGAAAGTGCCCTTAATTCGGCCGACTGTAGCGGCTCAAACGGGGGCCCCTTGAGGGCCCTGAAGACTGTAACAGGACTGATAGGTCTCAGGAAGGTGTTGTGAGGGGGCGAGGCAGGTTGAGCATCCTTGCCCACTTCTGGAAGCGAACAATCAAATTGCTTCTACCCAACATCTGGCCGGCCACAGGAGCATCTAACTTTGCTATGGCCGCCACATAGACGGAGCGTGGAGGGGTACGACACGCGTTCAGCAGCACTTGTAGGAAGGAAAATAGGAGCGGTACATCACATGAAGTAGGGTCTTGGCTCCATGCTGAGCACCATTTGGAGAAGACAGAACACTTAAGTACGTGGACGAGTCTCGTGGATGGGGCTCTGGTCTCAGATATAGTGTTTAGGACACTCTCGTGGATAGCCCACATGGATAGCCCATGGCATTGGCCATGGGGCTGCTGCTAGCAGCTGAATCATCTCGGGAAACCAAGGCTGGGTCCACCAAAGGGGGGCCACCAGACAGACTGTGCATCTCTCCTCTCTGATCCTGTTGATGACCTGAGGGAAGAGCACGACTGAGGGAAAAGCATAAAGGGGAAGACTGGGCTATTTGTGGGCCATGGAATATTGGGCAGTGAGAGTTGTCTTTGGAGGCGAAGAGGTCAACCTCTGCCCTGCCGAAGACACTCCAAATTGTTTGAACCTGGGGCTGGAGGGCCCATTCTCCCGGGGACACATTGAATCAGGGAGCAGACATGCTGTCGCGAGACAATCTGCCAGACACGTGCATCGCTCTCAGCAAGCGCAGGCTGTGTTGTGCCCAAAAGAGCAGACGTCTGGCTACCCTGTACAGAGGCTTCTACCTGAGTCCAACCCTGGTGGTTTATGTAGGATACTATCGCCATGTTGTCCGACCGGATTAAGACGCGATGTCCATTTAGGTCTGGTAGGTAGGTTTTGAGGGCGTGCGCCGAACGATCAGGCTCTTGGTCGCCGGAGAGTGCCGAAGCTTCACTCATGTGGAATAAATGAAGGGCAGTTGATCATTACTGAAGTAGAAAAATTTCTGAAATCCCATGGCAAAATGAGCAGCTGTATAGGCAGAAGCCCCGCCTCTTTTGCGGGCTCTGCGCACGGTTCGGCGGGACACCCCCCCCCCCCCAGCCCCGGATGGGCTCGCGCAGACATGCCAGTTGGCCATAGGTTTGTGCAGTTCCCACTTGCCTAGCCAAAAGCATGCGTGCATCTCCGCACTATTATGGCTGTGCAGTAGCACTGCGTTATTGAAAAAAGGCTTCAATAAATCATTTAAGTTTTCAAAACTAAGTTTTCCCCCATAGCGTCTAGCAAAGACGCAATACGAGTAAACGTTTAGGAAGGAAACCAATATAGAGGAAATTCTTAAACATTTAGTATTGTGTTAACATTCTGTGCTCATCTGCATCATCAATAAGCTGTACACTAAATTACACTTTTAATGTCACTGTTTTAGTATGTTAAGGGGCTTGAAGTGTTTTGAGTGTGTTTTTCCATTCCACTGCGCTACATCTTGCATTTTTAACCACAAAAATGTGTTCTGTGTGAATGGTCTCTTAGACTGGTTTGTTTTGCAATTATGCTTTCAGTATTGAATAAAATCTAAATGTATTTTGTCCAGTGCATTCTGGGATTTCCTTCCATATTAAAGATAGATGTGATTGACTCACCAGTCGTCCCGTGGCGCTCTGACCTCCCCCATTAAGCCACAGTCCCGGCAGCATGGCGGACAGATATGGGCCCCAGACCCCAGGGACGAACAGCGGCTGTGTGCTCACCTGAGAGATACAGACACACGCTGACATCAACAGTCACATGCTTTGAACACAAACAAGTACAGGAACTGAAGCTCACAGCCATGTGACATGAGGACGTCCCACATATGACAGCCAAACGGGACGTGACTGGTTGCTCTTCACAGGGCAGCTGGTGTCCCCTCACATCGGCCCCGATGACCTCTACAACAAGACAATAAAATTACAGAAAATATAACTGACACTGCTACATAAATTTAAACTCACAGATCTTACGATAATTACCCAGCTAATTAATCACAGTACAGTAACACAATTGTTTTTGCATTGCAATATGCAAATGAGTCACTATCTAATTAAATATGCACTCATTTGCATATATTTCCTGTCCAGAAACCAGATTCATCATTTTTATTTGATTTTGTTGACATATTACTGTTTTTTTCCAGCAGGGATTTTGGATTTTTCTTTTTATCACTCTATAAATCAGAAAAGACTGTCAACAGACAGAAACAAATACATTTTCATCATGTTTTTAGCAGTTGTATAAAAATGTTGCATAAATGTGGTGAATGATATATGAACAAACTTTCATATAGATATAGATTTCATATAAACAAAAATTTTGGCGTGTGTGAAGCTGCTGAATTGGAGATTTCGGACTCAAGTTCACCGTCTTTAAGGATTAAAATTTACAGACACTAATAGATAAAGTGAAATAAAATAAGCACTTGTTTTCTTTCCACTAGTTTGAAAGAAGACAAGCTATGGAAGCAGTTAGAGCTCAAAACTGACAAGAGGATGAAAAAACCCTGGTTTTGCCTGTAAAATCTTGCACTAGTTTACATGTTTTGCCTGTTTATTTATTGCTATATATCATCTGAAGGTTTAGATTAAGCAGGTCAGGACAGTTATTACAGGAACACTGTGATGAAACCAAGAAGAGGCTGACTAAACATCAGGGCCATATTAGGAGCACACAAACACTGCAATGCTCCTCCTGTGTCAACAGGATTTAAAAAGCCCCAATTATGCTTTTTAGTGTATTTCCTTTAATGTAGTGTGTAATAAATATGTTTGCGAATGTGAAAGATCTGCAGTTCTCTTACAAGAGGTTCTCTCGTATTGCGTAAGCTAGCTTACGCTACGGGGAAAGTCATCTTTGCTCGAGATATTGAAGCCAAAAATTATCCTTAATTTTGTATTTATTGTCAACGTAGTGCAGCAGCCAGCAGACTTAGAGCAGGCCATCTTGCGTGCTCATTGGCTGCCCTGCGGCAACTGCTGCAGCCTACCACTGAGCCTCGCGCGTGACGTCACGTCCAATGAGGGCGCTTTGCGCCCTTATGCGTCATAGCCCGCCAAAATGGGGGTGGCTTAGCGTATAAAAGCCAGGCTCGTTTGCTGCGTCACTGATTTCATCATCTTCAGCGAAGCTCTCCGCATCGCGGAGTCAGTCAGAGATAGAACTGTTATCTCACAGAGCTGTGCTTCTCAGCCATCTGGAAAGCTTGGGTCTCATGGTCAACTGGACCAAGAGGTCATTACTGCCCACTAGTCAGTCAGGTTTCCTTCCTAGGAATAGAACTGGACTCTGTGGCTATGACGGCCCGCTTATCGACACAGCACGCCCGCCGTGTTCGACAGCTAGCCGCGTCTTTCCAGGAGGGCAGCATTACACCTCTGAAGACATTCCAGAAGATGCTAGGCTGTATGGCATCAGCTGCGGCTGTGCTTCAGCTGGGCCTCCTGCGCATCCGCCCGCTAAAACGCTGGCTGAACACCCAAGTGATAGTTCATACAGGACCACCATGTACTGGTCCGCTCGGACAACATGTCTGTGGTGTCCTACATAAACCGTCAGGGCGGCGTCAGATCCAGAAACCACTGCCATCTGACGGAACGCCTTCTTATATGGTCTCAGGGCCGCCTGCGCTCGCTGAGAGCCACGCATGTGCCAAGCCACTTGAACGACGATCCAGACAAAGTGTCCAGGAACTACGTTCCCCAAGGGGAATGGTCCCTGCATCCCCAAACAGTCCAGTTACTGTGGCGCCTCTTCGACAAAGCGAAAGTCGACCTGTTTGGGTCAAAAGACAACACTCATTGCCCGCTGTTCTTTTCAAAGAACGAGGATGCGTTGGCCTAAATCTGGCCCAGCCTCCCACTTTATGCTTTCCCTCCGGTCTCTCTGTTACCACAGGTAATCAAGAGAATCAGGGAAACGCGCCACTCGGTGCTCCTTATAGCCCAGAATCAAACCTGGTTCCCGGAGCTTATGCGGCTGCCCCAAACAGCCCCTTGGCCGATTCCGGTGAGGAGAGATCTCCTCTCTCAAGCCCGCGGCTCAATCTGGCATCCCCATCCAGAGCGCTGGTCTCTGCACGTATGGTTAATCAACGGATACCCGTTGTACTGCCAGAAGGAGTGATGAACACGATTACGCAAGCCAGAGCTCCCTCTACGAGGCGACTTTACGCGTCTAAATGGTCGTGTTCTCCAAATGGTGTGCTGATAGAGATCTAGACCCACGAATGTGTGGGGTCACGGGGTTGCTTAGCTTCCTTCAAGAGAAGTTGGATAAGGGCAGGTCCCCACCCACGCTTAAAGTCTATGTGGCGGCCGTCGCAGCGTTCACTGAGTCGACGCGTGGCCAGTCAATAGGAAGGAACGAGCTCGTCATTCGCTTCCTTATAGGAGCTAGACGGATGAATCCCCCGCGACCCTCGTCGGTTCCCATGTGGGATCTTTCACTGGTCCTAGAGGCCCTGAAAGCTTTCCCCTTAGAACCATTAAACTCCGTGGACCTAAAGTACCTCTCGCTCAAACCCGTTTTTCTGACAGCTCTGTCATCAGTTAAACGTGTGGGGGATTTACACGCGCTATCTGTTAGCGCAGCGTGTCTTGAGTTCAGGCCAAATGACTCTAAAGTCATCCTCAAGCCAAGACATGGTTATGTCCTTAAAGTGTTGGGCACCGCCTTCAGAGCGCAGGTCATTTCTCTTTCGGCTCTGCCAGCATCCGATAGTGAGGGTGATGTAGATCTCCTCTGCCCCGTCAGGGCACTGAGGGTTTACATTACGCGCTCCGCCTCTTTCAGGCGTTCGGAACAGCTCTTTGTCTCGTTCGGTGGGCGCACCAGGGGTCTCGCCGCCGCTAAACAGAGCCTGTCCAGATGGATAGTGGAAGCTATCACATCTGCTTATAAGTCTAAAGGTCTGCAATGCCCCTTGGGCATCAGGGCGCATTCCACCAGAGGCGTGGCCTCGTCGTGGGCTTGGTCCAGCGGAATTTCCATTCATGACATTTGTGAGGCGGCAGGCTGGGCCTCTCCCTCCACATTTGTTAGGTTTTATAACCTGGAAGTTCCCGCCTTGCAGGCTAAACTTCTGTCAGTGTGAGCAGTGTGTTTGTCCTGCCCAGATGATCATGCGCAGACTTCTCTCACGCGACGTTCGCCTTCCTGGTTGAGCTGCACTATATAGTGAATAGTTATATGGACCGGCGACGCCGCTCTGTATACCCTGTATGTGCTTATAACATGTGCTGGCCCGCATTGCTGGCCACCTGTTTCCCACTTATCTATGTTCCCCGGGAATCCCTGGGACTCATGAAGTGGAGGCTGGGCGCACGGCCTTGACAATGGGTTCCCGTAGTGTAAGCTAGCTTACGCAATACGAGAGAACCTCTCGTAAGAGAACGATACTTGGTTACTAACGTAACCTCGGTTCTCTCTAGAAGAGGGAACGAGTATTGCGTAACCTGACTGTGCAGGCGCCACGAGCGTTTTTCGCTTCAGCTGCTGAAACCAGGACACAGCCAACGAGCCTGGCTTTTATACGCTAAGCAACCCCCATTTTGGCTTCAATATCTCGAGCAAAGATGACTTTAGCTTAGCTTACGCAATACTCGTTCCCTCTTCTAGAGAGAACCGAGGTAACGTTAGTAACCGAGTATCGTTTCAATGATCAAAGTTCCGATAAATAGATTTTTTGTCTCCAAAAAGAAAGCGATTCTGAACTGAAATGAGTCAACCTGTAATTCCAGTCTCACTTCCTGATATGGTAAAACCCACTGTATTGTTAATGTTCGCATCCCAGTGTATATCAAGAGCTGAGATTCAGATATGATAATGAGGGTTTGGTTTCAGACCAATCACAGCAGACTGGGCCATCTGACCAATCAGAGCAGAGCAGCTCTCAGAGAGGCGGGGTTTCGAGAGACTGAATCCTTGATCGAAGCATTTCAGACACAGAGAGAAAAAAGCTGATGCTGCAGTGGATATTATGAGGAAATTAAAGTGTTCCTGCTTGTTCTTGTTGTTTACAGTAGAGGTCGACCGATAGTGGATTTTACAGATACAGATATTTAGGTTTGACCGTACATGCCGATAACCGATTATTCAACCAATATTTTTTTAAATGGATACTGGATTAAAAACAAACATAACACTCCAGTAAAACAGTGCTGAACTGAAATGTGCTAAATTAAATAAATATATAAATATGAATATATTAAAATGAGAAGTTCTACATAACTAACTATACAGAAATAAATTTAGACATTAAAATATTGCAGATATGTGTTTCTTTAGCTATTACCTAGAAACATAGCCTATATAAATTTCATAGGTAACACTTTGGAAGTCCCATTTGTTAACAAGGATGTATTAGCTAGCTTTCATGAACTATATGCATTATGCAATATATGTTTTACTGCATGTATTAATATTTGAGCAATACAATTGTACCTTGATCATTCATATTAGTTCATAGTACATTAACTAAGGTAATAACAGATAAAATAAAAATTAAAACTCAATTTAAAATGTATTAGTAAATGTTGAAATTAACAAACTAACAATGAATAATACTTATACAACATTTATTAACCTAAGTTAATGCTAAAAAATGTAATCTTATTGTAAAGTGTTACCATTTCATATAAATCCAAAGAGTCATGCTTAAAGATGGCCATATTTTAAATATCTGCAAAGGCCAGAGCATTAAAATTACATAAATGTAGACCTATATTACATGTATAGTCTCTTTGCTTCTATTTTAGAACACATGATGATTGTTTAATCAAAATAACAATATGTGTTGTAGTGATAAAAATATAAAGACCTGATCTATTTAGGAGTGAAGCGGGTTGTCGAAGGTCACACACTCAAACAGAAGTGGAGTGACACCGTATTTAACGCAGTGTAAATGCATTCATTATGGCCTTGGTTACACTGTCAGTGAAATGAGACCAAATTCAGATTTTTTGCTCATATGTGACACAGATCGGATGTGTTATATGACTGTGTAAACAGGGAAAAAACGCATGCATTCGGATATTTCGAGATCTGTTTCAGGCCTCGTTCATATGTGGAAATAAATCAGATATAAATCATATATGTGCCAATGCGACTGTCATGTAAAAGGCAGGATTTTCTGAGGCATTACGTCTCCGCGGTTTAATGACGAGAGACAACCCCGACACGCATCTGCGAAGGGACGGATGGTGTCGTCATAGGAGAGGAATGTGGACACACGATGACACAACATATCAAAAGTTGGCTAGCTCATCCTAACATTTCGGACCCACTGCTTCTCGTTAAAGCCCGCCACAATCTCATGAAAGTGCATATCTATACCACTAATTTTATTTCTCGTGCCATTTACACCAAAAATAGTTTTTGAGTGCATATGATATAAATGAATGAGGCATTTATATAGCGCTTCCAAACAATGGTAATTTCAAAAATATGTTCTTTATGGTGTGTAATACGCACGCACTCCACACCCCTAATCCTACCCAAGGGGTTTACAGTGCGTATTATGCACGCAAAACTATTTTTGACGTATAAATGGCGCGAGAAATAAAATTAGTTACGCACTTTCATGAGATCGTGTTGTATGTTCCCAGCAGTCCCGAGATCTCTCGCACACAATAACTGAAGCACATGCGCTGCTGCAATGATGGCCCTTTTCGTCGTCCTCCGCCTCACAGTCATGCTGATGTTTGGCGAACTTTGCATATATCGCAGAGCTAGCATCAAGCATATTTCGCATTCGTCCATCTGTGCAAGAACCAACTTTAAGCATGCGCGATGTTTCAGATAGTATGTCAAATCGGAAATGGGTCACAATTGAAAAAGACGTGTAAACGGACAGTCAAATAAATTGGATATAGGCAACAAATCAGAATTGGGCATCAAGACCTGCAGTGTAAACGAGGCCATGACACAGTTTTCTCTTCATTTCAAAGAGACGTGGATGAGTGAGCGCTGCATTAGCACTCAGCTGGTGTGGCGTATCATACCTAACCCTCCTGCGTGTGCGTCTATGAGTGAAGCGGCCACAGCCGTTCCCGGTCTCAGGCCCAGATCTGCAGCCGCCTCTGCGGTCAGTCCTCGTCCTACAGGAGTCCCAGGAATACAAGTCTGCTCACCTGCACACACACACACACACACACACACACACACACACACACACTATCAGTCAACACGACCGGCTGAACACACACAGACACCTGAGCTTTACTCTCTCCCACCGATTTTACAATAGCAGTTTTCCATCAGGTCCTCCAAGCCGATGGCGCTCCAGAAGGTGTCGTCCCAGCCTTCAGACGGAGAATACGTCCACTTACAGACAAGAGTACAGAGAGACCTGCATCAGGAGAGCAAGACATGCTGTGTATCACTGCTTGAGCACCTGGCCCTTTGCCCCTTGGTGCCCAAAGAGCCCTTTTGTCAAGGCAAAATTTCCTATCCTTTTTTTGTAATTAAAGGCCCTTTTGTGGATGCCTGCCCAATCTAACTATTAGTAAAATTAATGAATAATAATTTAGCCGTAAATAAAATGACCCACATGATGACCTTTCACCTGACGAACTCACCCGGATGACACGCCGCACGCGCATTTTTTAATATCGCGCGCACTATCAGAGGATATCTTCAACTCCTCGGCTGCTGGTGTATCATTCTCAGCAAAGTGATTTTGAGGTTTGTTTACTTATTATTGTTATTATTTTACTAGAACGACGTGAAGAGATGTTGTTTATATTGCTGTGTGTAGCCTGCATAAGTAACGTTAGCTTGCTGTTTGAGGGAGAAAAGTTTTAAGAGTGTCGAGGGGCCCGGTCTTTTTATGTCATTTGACTAAAAACTATTCATACTTTGAACTACTATTATTATTATTACAGTATTTATTTAAAAAATGTCGAGAACCTTAAAAATAATTATCACATTACTGGTAAGGCTTACCATATTTATATTTAAGGCTTTTCTTATTTTTTTCTACCTGCAGGTCTTGGTGTGCAGCAGCTTCTGTGAGCATCTCCCTCACAGCAAAGGCAGCAAACTCACTTAAGGACTTCAGTAAGAATTTACCAGAACAGGCATATCTATATATTTATATCGCTGTGGGCCTCTAGTCAGTCAACGTAGTGTGATTGCGTAGATCTACGTCACACATAGGCTCACTATTGGCCGACGCTCGACACAAGCAAGAGCACCCTCAGTTGATACTGTAATAACACATTGTATTTGGATAACAGATTTTGGCCCGAACCCAGAGTAATCCCAGGTTTGGGATAGGACAACTAAGTGAGGAGATGGGGTGGTGGATGGACGCTGGAAAACTGTCATATAACAGCGGTAAAAGCTACTGTATGTATACCTCCTTATGTTAATTGAGTTGCCTGGATGACTCCCATGACAATTACTAGGTTAATTATCTGAAAGTGCTTCTCCCGAACTTTGTTAATAAAACATCATTTCACGAGTTCACACTTACATATAGGGGTGTGACAGTTATTATATAACCGTGAGACCGACGGTTATAGTTAAACACCGTCATTAGAGCTCTATAACCGCCAAAACCGTGTTATTTAAATTATTTTTACAAACATGTCTTGTTTGTAATGTAATGTTTGTAATTCAGAATGTTTAAATACTAATATCAGCTTACGAGGGAAACGGAGGCGGAGTTAAGTGATGCTTGGCCGGAGACTGCTGCAGGAGATGATTCGAGAGAGGTCTGTGCCACTTTACCGATCAGAGCGCGCGCTGACACGGAGTAAAGCCTTGTTTATACTCGACGCGTCCGCACGAGCGCGAAGATGCGCGCGGCAAAAATGACGCGTCAGGTATGCAAGATCGGTAAAGCCTTGTTTATACTCGACGCGTCCGCACGAGCGCGAGTCTCGGCTGGCTGCGTGCGCACCTCTCCAAACAGACGAGGCGTTTATACTTGACGCGCTCGCCGTTGTGCTATTCTGTGAAACGACAGGGGGCGACTTGGAGTAATTCTCCTCTAAACCACCAGGAATCAGCAGTGAAGAAGTAGCTTGCCGGTTATTAATTGCTGAAATTCATATAAAAAGAGTAATAAATGCAGTAGGTTTATTGTACTTTCACTGCATGTAAACTAGTTAAACAACTGAAGCCTTATTGAAGAGTGTTTAAACCTTAATTTCATCAGCAGGGCTTACTTCTGCTATTGTAGGCTTATTTTGTAAATGTAAGCAGTTACTTTAGACAAGTGCAAACTGGGTGCTTAATGCAAATGTGTTCCTATTCACAAAATGCAAATGTCTCTGTGTATAGAAGGATCATAAACATGCTGGTACAGACGTACCAGTTCGGCCAGATTCGGCTCAAAGTCGTTCATCTTCGGATGCGGCGCCGAGCGAGATTTTACAAAAAGTGCCGTGCACACCGCCAGGCGAAATGGGGTCTTGCGCACCCAAACGCACACGACCGCCCACACCGCAATGACGTCATTTTTGCCGCGCGCACCTTCGCGCTCTAGCGGACGCGTCGGGTATAAACAAGGCTTTAGGTGTTTGGTTATTACTTCGCTCGACCGGGAGGGGTCGCGCTGCATCCGACGGGAGCCTGCAGCTCACAACATCGGAAGAGCGATAATTATAGTGTAAAGAAAACAACCAACCAAATTAAAAAGTCATTTTTTTATTCCATTTCCACTAGAGTTGAGCCGGATACTCGGCTGAAACGAGTATCCGGTACGGATAAAGCACGTTTGCCGAGTACGAGTGTTATACGAGTAATACGAGTCAATATCTGTGCTCGGATTGAATAAAATCCTCATTGGGTAGCTGACTGTCTGCGTTCTGTGATAGGCTAGTCACAGCGCTCCTCCACACATACAGATTTATCGTGTTACTCTGTCCCGCTCTGCTCACTCACACACAGAACACAGAGAAGAGAACAGCTCTCTCTCTGTCTCTCCCTCAGTCACTCAGGTTCGTGGGCGTGTCTTTTCCGTTAACGTTTAGGGTTTCTTCAGCTTCAGATTTGTACTTACTTATTAACCAGTAGAGTTCTGGTAAACGTGGGGTTTGTTCAGACGTGGTGCTTGGTAGAATGCGACTCGCGTTGCGTCTCTGCCTGTTGGAGATTTTTTTTTCTTTTTTAAACCGTCAGCTCAGCTTGCTCTAACCAGTTTTATTACTTCACGCATTGAGTGTGTGACACTGTCTTGCTGTATTTCATAAAAAAATAAAGGAAGTAGTGGTATAAAACTAATAAAGTAAACTATATTACAAATTAATAATTAGCTACACACACACACTCTCTCCCTCTCTCTGCCGGCCATCGGAGTTTTTTTTTTTTAAACCGTCTGCTGGCTTTTTTAAACTGTCTGTTTTTTTTTGGACTTTACGCACTGAGTGTCTGACATCTTGCTGTATTTTATATAAAAAAAATAAAGGTAGTTGTGGTATAAATAAATAATATTACAAATTAAGATACACACACAAACACACACACACACACACACACACACACACACACACACACACACACACACACACACACACACACAAACACCCCCCCCCCCCTCTCTCTCCCTCTCTCTATCTCTCGCCCTCTTTCTCCCTCTCTCATGATCAGTGATACAGAATAATGAGTGATACAGAGAGTACTTCAGCTAACACTGCACCACCAGTCAGAGTTTGCTTAACCTTGCAGGACAGTGAGGGTCAAATCAGTGACAATGAAAACAGTGACTGTAGCACCCACCTTTCCCCCACTGAGACCAATATTGCATCTGGGGATGGAGGTCCTCCTCCACCAAAGATCAAGAGGACTTCTGCAGTATGGAACTCTTTCACTGTATCTGAAAATGATCCCTCCAAAGCCATTTGCAAGCTATGCAAGTCCAAGCTAAGTAGAGGTAGAGATGCAAAACATTACAACACAACATCTCTACATAACCATCTGCTATATGTTCATCACATGAGAAAACCCACTGTATCAGGCACCTCCTCCTCCTCTCCTCTTCCTTCTCGGGTCACTGGTGTTCAGCTGGGTGCTGCTAAGGGCTCACATTCATCTTCCTCTTCAACAATACTCACTGCATTTGCAGCAAAGCAGCCATTCTCAGCAAACCATCCCCGGTCAAAACAAATTACAGAGATGATTGGTAAAATGATCTGCACTGATCTTGAACCTTTCTCTGTGGTGGAGAGGAGAGGCTTCAAGACACTTGTTGGCTTTTTAGAGCCCAAGTATAAGATCCCATCGAGGCACTATTTCAGTCGAACTGTAGTGCCTGAGCTGTATGAGGCAATGAGAGGGGAGTTGGTCCAGTCACTGAAGGCAGCTGAAGGATGTGTCATCAACCTCACTACAGATCTCTGGACCAGCAATCACAACGCACATGCATATCTCTGTCTTACTGGGCACTGGTGTGAACGTGTAGGGGAAGCTTCAGTACAGAGGAAAGCAGGGCTGCTAAATGTTGGTGTGCTGGACATTGAGCACACATCAAACAACATTCTGTGCTGCCTTAAGGAAAAGATGAGAGAGTGGGAAGAGTCTGTTGGTCAGTCTGTCACAATACGGTTTGTTGTTTCAGATAATGCAGCGAACATGGTGAAAGCTTTGACTGAATATGGGCACATCCGTTGCGTGTCCCATACGCTTCACTTGGTGGTGATCAAAGCACTGGAGAAGGACAGGGTTGTGACATCCCTTCTCTCCAAAGCCAGGAGCATATCTGGCCATGTTCATCGCTCAAGCAAAGCCAGCAACAGACTACATGAGCTGCAAACACAGTTGAACCTCCCCCAGCACACGCTCATAACAGATGTAAAAACAAGGTGGAACTATACGTTCTACATGCTCCAGCGGCTGGTGGAGCAGCGCAGGGCTGTGCAGATTATGACACAGGAGTCTAACATGGGTAAAGCTCCAACAATCATCTATCCAAATGAGTGGGGGTTAGCATCAGACATGCTCACTGTTCTTATTCCTTTTGAGGAGGTCACACGGGCGCTCTCAAAACACAGCGCCTCCATCTCTGAGGTCATCCCCCTCCTGCATGGCCTGTGCTCCATCATCAGGTCACTGCATGCTGGTGAGGAATCTGAGGATGAATCTGATCAGTTCATGGCTGGTGATGATGATCAGGATGCCACAGTGGGGCTGGGCCAAGATGTTGCGGCTGAGTCCAGGGAAAGGTTAGGCACAGCAGCAAGGAAACTGGCAGCCAATCAGAGCAAAGAACTAAAATGGCGTTTTGAACCAATTTTTGCAAACTCCACATTTCTGCTTGCCACTCTCCTTGACCCCAGATATAAGGACAGCTGTTTTCCAAACAATGTTGATGTGGAGACACTGAAGAGGACATTACTCCTCAGGATGGAGCTCTGTGACCCTGTGGCTACACCTGCAAGAAACACAGAAGAGACACCTGCCACCAGCAGCACTTCAGTCTTGTCTTTCCTGCAGAAAAAGAAATCGGCTATTCCAATGAGGACACATTTACCATCAGGTGATGTGGAGGCCTACCTGGCAGATGGGGACATCAGCCTTACCGATGACCCAGTGAAATACTGGTCAGGCAAGCTTCAGTGCTGGCCCAATCTTACACGCTTTGCACTGCAGCATCTCAGTTGTCCACCTACAAGTGTCCAGTCTGAGCGTGTTTTTAGCACAGCTGGAAATGTGGTCAGTCCACAACGTGCAAACTTAGACCCTAGCCATGTGGAACAACTGGTCTTCATTAAAGTCAATGCAGATCTGAAAAACAGCGTTGGACTATTTGATTCGTAGAACACAGTCCCCCGACCCCCCCTCTCTCTTTCTCTCTCTCTCTCTCTCTCTCTCTCTCTTACTCACACACACACACACACCTGGTGTGGAAATAAAAATAAAAAAAGAACAAAAAAAAATTCACACTCTTAAAAAAATTAAAAGGTAAAAAAAGAAAGTTATGTTGAGTATGAAAACTCTTGTTCATTACATTTTACTTAATAATTACAACCACATGTGTTGTATTCATTATTGCAAAACTTGTTCTGTATATAGTTCGTTTGTTATCGTGATCAAAAAAACCATTGATCTAAAGCTCAATGCTGATGCGGTCATGTAAATATAGTTTTCTAGTCAGCAATAAATATAACAATTTCTGATCAACCCATATCAATTGCATGCTTAAAATAACATACCCGTTAAAGCCCCGCCCATTTCAAGACAACCCGATCCACTTCCGGGTTAAATCCCACCCACTTCCGGTTTAGGCCCCGCCCAGTCCGAGTACAGATACAGATACAGATAATTCATATGGTTAACAGATACAGATACAGATAATGCTGTACTCGCTCATCCCTAATTTCCACCTATCATAGTCCTCAAGTATCTCTGGTTATTTTAACGTCTATTTTTAATCAGTAATTATGTTCAGGATAGGGTACACATATTCTAAGAGCTATTTCCTTGTTGTGGATTAAAGTCCTTGTCTCTTCAAACGTGTGTTTGTGTGTGTGTGTGTGTGTATTTATGTATTATGCACATTTTATTATTGTTCTTCTGTCTTTTACAACTGTTTTAACTATTTTTCTTGTGTAGTGATGTTTCAGACAGTTGTAATTGTATAACTGGAGTGACAAACAACTTGAATGTGAGCCTACATGGTAAATTCAAACTATCCAAGCATGACTTAGCCTACCAACCTGTGTAGGAGGAGCTGACTGCTCTTCATCAATACTGCTGTACCTATACTGAGCCGTTTCACTGCTGCTGTAGAAGCTGTGGCTGCCTCTGACTCTTTTCTTTTTTGAAGAAGCTCTGAATATCTCTGCTTCTCTTCATAACTATTCTCTTAACCCTAACCCTGGGGGAAATGTAATTCAATCACTCAATCAATCAGTTAGTCAATTCACTTTGAAGTAATAGCTATAACTACAAACATAAAGCAGGATCATTGTCAAATTGGGTTAGAATCAGTGTGCAAAATACAGGTGTTCGTGGGGCTCTGGAACCCCTTAAATAACAGCTTTGACTCCATTAAAATGTCAAAAAGAAAGGTGTCAGTAATGTGCCTAAATATAGGATCTACAAAGGTTTATTTTTACATAACTAAACTATTTTTATAACGTACTCGGTTACTAACGTAACCTCGGTTCTCTCTAGAGAGGGAACGAGTACTGCGTAATATCTTACGCTATGGGGAAAACCTCTTTTCCACGAGATATTGAAGCCAAAAATTATCCTTAATTTTGAATTAATTTAAAACGCTGTGCAGCAGCATGCAGATATAGGCAAGACGGCTTTCGCGCCTATTGGCTGCCCTGCGGCAACAGCAGCAGCCTATCGAGAGAGGCTCTGCGTGACACATATCCAATGGGGGCATTTCACGCCCATTTCATCACGTCCCGCCAGAAAGGGCGTGGTCACGCCCTATAAACATAGCTCGATTAGGCTGGTACAACTGGTTTTCATCGCCGAAGCGAACCAGAGCTGTGTATGCACGGCAAGATACGCAGTACTCGTTCCCTCTCTAGAGAGAACCGAGGTTACGTTAGTAACCAAGTACGTTCTCTTACGAGAGTATCCCACGTACTGCGTAATATCTTACGCTATGGGGAACACAATGCAAAACTCAGTGCGTACTGGGATCCGACACCAAAGTCCCAAGGGCAGTAGCCCGGGGCTCATATAGTGCATAATCACCATAGACTCACAGAGAGTCTGAGAAGAGAGGCTGCAAGCATCATTCCCCATGAAATAGCATCCTACAGGAGCTAGTTATGTTAACAGTGTTACACGCATACAGGGTGAACGTGTTCAGCCTGAACTGGGTAATAGTACGGGTTATTCAACACCCATGGAGCTGTTTTATCGCTCAGTGAGCGATGCACAAGCGAAACTCAGCATCTGGGCCGGCACAGCGGGGCAGATAGCACTGAATTCTATACCGACAGAAGCTTGGCTTGTAAGGCGGGAACCTCTAGGTTGTAAAACCTTATAAATGTAGACGGCGAGGCCCAGCCCGTGGCCTTACAGATATCGGTAACCCCACTATACCACGCCCACGATGAGGCCACGCCTATCATGGAGTGCGCTCTGACACCCAAAGGACACTGCAGGCCCTTAGAAGTGTAAGCCAGTGCTATGGCGTCGACTATCCATCTGGATAGGCTCTGTTTTGATGCGGCCAGTCCCTTGGAGCGTCCGCCAAACAAAACGAAGAGCTGCTCAGTCTGTCTGAAGACCGACGAGCGGGACACATAAGCTCTCAGTGCCCTGACAGGGCAGAGGAGACTCGCATCCTTCTCCTCATCACGAACCGGGAGGGCGCACAGGGAAATAACCTGGGCCCTGAACGGTGTGTTGAGGGATGTGGGCACGTACCCGTGCATTGTTTTGAGTATGACTTTTGAGCCATTAGGCTCAAACTCCATGCATGACGCGCTTACCGAAAGCGCTTGCAAGTCCCCTACGCGCTTCACTGAAGCGAGAGCCATAAGGAATACCGTTTTGAGAGAAGGATGTTTCATGTCTGACAAATGGATTGGCTCGAATGGGGCACCTTTCATGGCTTCCAAAACCGTAGAAAGGTCCCTCACAGGGACTAAGGGGGGTCTGGGAGGATTCAGCCTCCGAGCTCCCCTGAGGAATCGCACGACCAGGTCGTTTTTCCCCAGTGACTGGCCAGACGTCGGTTTTGCAAACGCCGCTATGGCCGCCACGTATACTTTGAGCGTGGATGGGGTTCTGCCCTTATCCAGCAGCTCCTGAAGGAAGGAGAGCACTTCCGTAACTCCACATTCTGTGGGTGAAAAGCCCTGAGCTTGACACCAGGCAGAGAACTCTGACCACTTTGAGGAATAGAGCCGTCTAGTAGACGGGGCTCTAGCCTGCGTGATTGTATTTAACACTCCCCCTGGGAGGTTAGCGGGTACCCGTTGATGGCCCATGCATGTAGGGACCATAATTACGGACGAGGATGCCAAATCGAGCCCTTTGCCTGAGAGAGGAGGTCTCTCCTCACCGGTATCGGGCAGTGCTGGTCCGCCGCATTAGGACTGGGAACCAATTCTGGTTTGTCCAGAGCGGAGCCACGAGTAGCACTGGGCATCCGTTTTCCCTGATTCGTTCCAGCACTTGAGGCTGGAGCGAGACGGGGGAAAAGCATAGAGGGGGCAGCGGGGCCACACATGGGCCAGCGCATCCCTGCTCTTGCAGAAAATGTTCGGACGGTGAGCGCTTTCTTGAGACGCGAACAGGTCCACCTGCGCTCTTCCGAATGTCTCCCTCAGCAGTTGGATCGTCTGCAGGTGCAGCGACCATTCCCCTGCTGGGACATTGTTTCTGGACAGATGGTCCCAGATTCAGGCGACCAGGCACATGCGCTGCTTTCAGTGAAAGCAGGTTGTGCTGAGCCCAGACCAGGAGGCGTTCCGTCAGCCTGTAAAGGTTTCGGGACCTGACGCCACCCTGGTGATTTTTGTATGCCACCACTGACATGTTGTCCGACCGGACTAAGACATGGCGGCCTTTTATCTGGGGACAAAAACGCCATAGCGCGTTGTCGACTGCCAGCATTTCTAGACAGTTTATGCGTAGGAGCTTTTCCCGTTCTGACCACTGGCCGAAGAACGGTCTGCCCTCGAGCTTCCCATCCCGAGGTGGAGGCGTCCGTGGACACCACCGTCACACTCGAGGGAGTCCCCAGACACACGCCTGACTGATACCAGTCGGCTATTTTCCAAGGTTCCAGAGCCGAAACGCATTTCATGTCCACCCTGAGGTGAAACAGACCAGAGGTCCATGCCCGGGGTGGAACTCGCACTTTCAGCCATAACAGCAGTGGACGTATGCGTAGCAGGCCCATCTGGAGTACTGAAGATGCCGAGGCCATGAGGCCCAGCATTTTCTGAAACCTTTTGAGCAGGACTATAGAGCCACGGCGAAAGGATTTCGCGGTGCGCTGAATGTCCAGTTCTCACTCTGGCGACAGATGTGCTGTCATAGACAGCGAGTCCCGCACTGTTCCCAGAAAATAGATTTTCTGGCTAGGAAACAGCGAACTCTTCACCAAATTGACTGTGAGACCCAGATTCTCGAGATGCTCGAGTAATGTGGTTCTGTGTTCTATGAGCTCTGAATGTGATCAAACTAGAATCAGCCAATCATCCAAGTAGTTCAAAACTCGCATGCCCTGAAGTCTCAGGGGTGCGAGGGCCGCATCCATGCACTTCGTAAATGTACGGGGTGCTAGGGATATGCCGAACGGTAGGACTGTGTATTGATATGCCTGGCCCTCGAAGGCGAATCTCAAGAATCGCCTGTGACGTGACGCTATTTGTATTTGGAAATAGGCATTTTTCAGATCTATTGACATAAACCAGTCTCCCTGGCGCACTTGCGCGAGGATTTTCCTGGTTGTCAGCATTCTGAACTGGCGCTTCATAAGCACTCTGTTCAGCTGTCGCAGATCTAGAATGGGTCTGAGACCCCCGTCTTTTTTCGGTACCAGAAAATATCTGCTGTATAAGCCCCCCTTCGCTCTGAGCCTGAGATAAAGGTTCTATGGCCCCTTTGCTCAGCAGTTTTGCTATTTCGGCTCGAAGTAGATGAGATACTTCATTGTTTACCGTGGTTTCGACTCGCGCCGTGTAACGGCAGGGACGTCGAGCAAACTGTAGCGAATAGCCTCTTTTTATAGTGTTCAACACCCATTCTGATACCCCGGGAAGCTTTGCCCACGCATCTGCGTGAATAGCTAGGGGTAGAATGAAATCCGGGCTCTGGCCGCGGCATAGCGGCAGCTGCAGAGCTTCGGTGTGCTGAGACATAAACACTGTGTTTATAGTGTGTGAGGCGGGAGGCGCGCCGATCACGGCGGGCAGCCTGGTCGCGCTCGAATTCTCTGTGACAGGTTGTGGAGAGAGAGCGAGTGGGACAAACCCTGTGGGGTTGAGCGTGTCTGTGAAGGAATGTGGGCGCGGGACGGCGGGCACATTCACTGCACTGAGAACACCGTCGGCTTGTGCTGACCGAATGTGCGTCGTGTGTGTTTCGTTTTTACAGAAAACGAGGGACACGCATCGTGTAGTGTTTGTTGGCACTGTGTCGTGGGCACATTCACTACATTTTTGCACAATCGACATGAGTCGATTTTATTTGTGCTAGCCCTGAACTGTGGCGGGCTGTGTCTGTGTGTGGGAATGGGCACTGAGACGTGGGCATTCTTACAACACTCATAACACCATCGGCCGTGACCGGAATACCAGAAAATACACTCTTTTGGGAATTATCTGGGTCGCCGTAAAAATGGCATTTGTGTGCAGGCAAGCGGGCTGTGGTGCCGGCTTGTTTACCACGAAATACACTGGAACAGTCACATTGTTTGGAACTGAACGAGCGAGAAGTTTCGGTGGAGTCTGGCCGCGGCGAGACTTAAACACCGTGGGTCTTAGCTGACTGTATGTGGGTTGGTTTCGTTTTACCGGCTGTGTTTGTGTGTAGAAATGAACACTGGGCTGTGTTCGGTTTGGGTGACAGCTCCCTTTTCGGTGCAAGTCTGGCCGCGGCGAGACTAAATTTTATCTGCTGCGAGACCTGGGATCGAACACGGGTCTCCCGTGCAAAGGCTTTGGGTTTGCCTCTGAGCCACAGGGGGAAACGACAAAAGCTTAAAATAGCTCGAGCAGATAAGAGAGCGTCATCACAGTTTGTATGTGTTGGCATTTGTTTGCAGGCGTGCGTGTTATACAACAGGCTCATTGCTGCAATATTGAACTTTTTCATGCGCTCGACCTAAGAAGAGCTGAGAAATGTTTGAGAAATGGAGAATGGCCACTGGATTGTGACCAAAACACACTCTTTCCTCATTTCGCCGGTGACGCATGTCCACGGGGGGCGGGATAGCTTTCTTGTAACGTAAAGAAAGCTAGCCGCGCAGCGGTTTTGATGCTCGGGGCCGCGCTGGCACGGCGCTTTTATGGCGCGGCGCTACAGCTGGCTGAAGTGCAGGCTCTGAGAATGATGCCAGGCAAGTCCTCAGAGTCACCATCGGCAGTAGCTCACAGTGAGGGCATCCGCCGTGGACGAGAGCGAGAGCCGCATGATCCTCACCCAGGCAGGAAACGCAGATGACATGGCGATCCTCTTCACTGAGTGTGGCTCGGCACGAGCCGCAGGATCTATGCATCTTGAAAAAGACGCAGCTCTTTTAGGAGAGGGAGAGAGACAGTGAAAAAATGTGTGTCGCAGCAGCGAACACACACACTTGCAGAAAAGGATATAATGCCGGAAAGCGTAGCAGGTACGGCGGCTAAAGGCGGCGATGCCAGCGACTTCAGACTCAAGGCTCGTCCCGCTGTGTGCTTTTTCTCAGACGGCGTGGCTTCTCACTCCGGATCGATAGGTTGCTGCTGTTGCCGCAGGGCAGCCAATAGGCGCGCAAGCCGTCTTGCCTATGTCTGCATGCTGCTGCACAGCGTTTTACATTAATTCAAAATTAAGGATAATTTTTGGCTTCAATATCTCGTGGAAAAGAGGTTTTCCACATAGCGTAAGATATTACGCAGTACGAGAGATACTCTCGTAAGAGAACTACTCTTACCACTCACTTATAATAACACAATTAACACATATTGCATCTCAAACATTTGTGGCATTTGAATGCAATTTACTCTGCCTCTGCTTATTTAAACATCTAAAAATATGTGAACTGTGAAGATGAGCTAATTGATAAAAACAAAAAGTCCTTTATTTCCAAGAGAAAATATGTATTTAAACAGCCCTTAAATCACAGAGCAAATAAATAAGTCACAGCTTGTTCTTGCGTTATAGCTAGCTACTGAAATCTACACTGTCACACTATATTTCACACACTGGTTAGCCAAATTGAACACACACATCTGCAAAAATCACTCTCAGTCTTCAGTCCAGAAAATAGCGTTTCATATTTCATGGCGGTATCCAAATAACAATTAAAAAAACAAAATGCTAACGTTCAATGCTTAACTTGGTTCGGACGGAACGACGTCCACGCGATGAAACCGGGGGTTCGGCGGCTGTGACTGGAGGAGGAGGGATGATCCTAGTGGCGCCAGATTGCGGCAGAGGATCAGGGGAGAGAAAGGATTCGTCATCAAACGGCTAGAGTTCGATTTCAGACATGTTGCAATTGGGCGGGGGCCAAATGCTGGAAAGCTGTCATAGAACAGCTGTAAAATCTGCTGTATACCTCCTGATGTTAGCTAATTGAGTTGACTGGATGAGCTCCTCCCATGACAATTAGGTTAATTATCTGAACGTGCCTCTCCCGAACTTTGTTAATAAAATATTAGCGAGTGAAAATCAGGGCTAAAATCAGGGCTGAAAACTTGTGTAATCGTGCATAAGACCTTGTCCATACTAATACGTTTTCGTTTGAAAAGACGGTGTTTTTATAAATGAAAACTAAGCTTTTTGAAAAACGCTCTCCAAAGTGGATAAATTTGAAAACGCCATTTTGGCATTGTAGTGTGGACTGTCAAAACGGAGGTATTTGAAAACGATGACGCATGTTTAGTCATGTGACACATATTGTACCGGTATATATTCATGTTTATACCGGTATTGTGCATCTTATGTGCCATTCACGTTCACACTGTTGCTAAAATGTTACTTTCATATCACAGTTCTGCAAAGACCAAACATATGGTGACTGAGTGCAACCTGGTGAACTCAGTGAATGCTGACATATTTTGCTAAATAGCATTATCCTGCCAGAGGAATTGCGCGATAACTTTATCATTTATTTTTCCATTTGTATCATCTCATTGAGCTTTTGTGAGAATTCCATTTCCTGTACAGAACCTATAGGATGTTGCAAATGGGTGGTCAACAACACAAAATGAACGAATCACTCTCTGAGACAACTCAGTGCTCCTGAGTCGTATTAAAGATTCGTTTACAGTGAAAAAAATCACTCATGACCGACCCATCACTAACACTAGTGTGGAGGAGAAGCTTTTGGAAAACGTTAATGTGGATGGACAGCGTTTTTTATACGAAAACGCCGTTTTCAAATGTATCCGGATTAATGTAGACGTATCCTTAGAGATTTATTGTGCATTGTTGGCAGCTTCATTGCACTTTGTGAGATCGTGATGAAATGACAGAGCGACAGCATTAGTGATTGTAAAGGGAGCAGTCTTGACTCGCATTCGAGGCTTCAGCCTATTTAATCCATTGAATAACACTATTATTTTTCATGCTGCTAAGAGAACCGACGCCAATTGCATGCTGTAAAGTTTCAGAAGTGACCTGGATTCACGCAGCACGGGATAGAAATATGACGCTAAAATAGTAACGCATTGAAGCAATGTAAAGGCACACTAAATTAATAGAAAAATATTTGTAGTATACATTTTTTAAATTCTATTCCAAATATTGGCAAAAGTTATGACTTGTAAATAATAGGAATGTAACGACAAAATCTCACGATACGATAATACCTTGGTGTAAAGACCACGGTACGATCATTATTGCGATATTTAAAAAAAAAAAAAGAAAGAGTGACAAATGAAGACTTGGAAAAAGGTGCCATATGTGTTTATTAAACAATGATTAAACATTACAATGATGTACAAATTAACCATGTAATTTCCTGACTCTTTTTTTTATCCTCATAACTTCTGCTTAGAAGGTATATACACACACACACACACACACACACACACACACATACAGAGAGAGAGAGAGAGAGAGAGAGAGCGAGACAAACACAGAGAGAGAGAGAGAGAGAGAGAGTGAGAGAGAGCGAGAGAGAGAGATATACTGGATTAGCTGGATATACTAGTCAATATGGATGCACATCCCTCAGTAAATAATAACCATAAATCAAGAATTGCTTCAACATGCATAATAATAAATAAATAAAAATCATACTGATGCAGAAAATACCCAGGCTGTAGAGAGAACCAAAGTTAATCCCAAAAGCCAAAGCTCGGGGTTATAATTTATTATTTTCTTCTTATTTATGTTTACGTTAATATTCACTTGTTATGTTAACATTCTATAGAAAATACTCTATTCAATAAATATTGTTTGTTTGAACCTCATTCTGTTCTATATTGTTGTACTTATTCTTTGACTGTTTTGTTTAAAGGAGGGAGGATTGTATTGGGAGCACTGAAGTGTCAGGTGTGATTGTGTGGCAATGGCAAATGGTTTACATAGCTCACGGCGTCACAGGTCAGGTAGAGGGCCCCTTTTGCTTAGGGCCCCAGGGGGAGTTCAGGATCGGCCCTGGGTTTAGCAGTCGATTCTGTTGCCTACCGGAATTCCTGTTCCCTTTACGCAATCATACTACAAATCATGCGTAGTTGCCCGTAGCCTACCATCAGAACTGAATACGTGCAAGAAGCACAACTGAATGTAGGGGAAGCCCTTTTTTCAGGTCAGAGCAACTGCCCCTCATAATTCCTGTGCACGTCCCTGTCTCACAGTGAAACTCCTACCTGCTTCGCGCGCGTCTGGAGTAAACGCGTTTACTCTCATTCGCTTCTGCAGGACTTCAGTCAGAGTTTCAGCGACTGAAGAGAAAAACATTCACAATGTACTTTGTACGACCAAAAAGTACGATCGCGCGAGACTCAATAGCATTCGTGCCGATGTCATAATGGGATATTTAGAATAAAACCCTTTCAAATCCTGCACTCACTGTGCGGGGTTAATGCAGGAATCCTGCAAGACAGAATGAAAATCCTACAGAACAGGATATTGCTGAGCAGGGGCGTTGCTAGGGTCTTGATACATTGGGGGCTTAGCCCAGTCCGCACCACCCACCCCCGCTTTTGGTAACTACTACTTCTACTCAGAGGCACATAATTATAAGCAATAATATCATCAATGGAGGGTCTGGGGGACCTCCCCCAGGGAACGTTGGGCATTAAACACTTCATTTCCTGCATTCAGGTGCATTTTTGTAGCATTTTAAATGATATGTAAAAAGATAGAATGCTTTATTTGTAGAACTGTAACAGCTATTCACAGAAACACAAATAAATAATACATGAATATTAAATAATATTTTAAAAAATGAATATAAAACTATATATATATATATATATATATATATATATATATATATATATATATATATATATACTGTGTATATAGATATTTATCTATCTATATTTATCTATATCTATTTATACACACACACACACACACACACACACACACACACACACACACACACACACACACACACACACACACACACACACACACACACACACACATCACTCCAACAGTCTGCTTGTATAAGTCTGGAAAAGGAACTATAGCAGGCATGAAAACGGGCCAGGGGTGAAAAAGGTGAGAAGGATATTACCCCTCTAGGGGGGTTCGGGGGCACGCTCCCCCGTAAGAAAAATTAAAATATTCCATATTTTAAACCATCAATCTGATGCATTTTGAGATGCATTTTTGCCAACCTGGGGAGAGCTGGAGAAACTTAACTTCAGCCATGAGTCAAAAATATTATGGCCTCCGTAGCGTTAGCTAATAATTTTCCACTGGAGCTTTAGCTAGCTGGCTAACGTTGCGTTCTCTCCTGCTGTGTTCAATGACTCGATTCATCAAGCTAAGCCTATGTGAACAAAGCTCCTGGGTAACTTAGATATAGCCTACCAGAAATTATTAGGGATGTCCCGATACCATTTTTTCTGAACCGATCCAATCCGATACCAAAAATTTTGAGTATCGACCGATACCGATCGGATACCAGCGCAGTTTTAACTCAGTAAAATTTAGTCTAGAAAAAACAATAATTGTATAAAATATGAACATTTTGTGAAAAACATTATTTAGTGGGGAACAAAGAGACAATAAGTGTAGCACTAAATCTGGTAAAACGTTACACATTGCTCTTTGTATTGTTGTAAAATACATGAAAACAAGATAAAAATCAGAAAGATCAATTATTATATATAGTCTACTATAAAATTAAGACATTATTTAAATGTATTGCACAGCTGTTTAATGAGGCAGCAACATATGATAGATAGGACAGAACAGAACAAAAAAGGCTATTAATAATCTTTCATTGCGCAAAAGTATTATATGATTATGAAATACTCCAATACAGTGCGGCACACAGCGCTTATGCGCATCCCGCAACCAACAACCGCTGCGTCACGAACCACCGCAAACATCCAATAGAAAAATTCAACTGCAGTAGCCACCGTTCAACCTGAAGAGGGCAGCACTCAGACGTTTCTACACCATATATTGTAGAATTAAAACACTTTAAACCAAAAAGTCAAAAAATTTACTGGAATCAATGAACAGCATTTATGAAGCTCCATTCTTACAGATCATTAACTTTAAAAAGTTGTTTTAGTGTTTAGTTACCCTTTAACCAATGGCTCTTTCAGGTTCTCTCTCTCTCTCTCCTCTGGTGCGCACTCTAAATGCAAGCATATTATTGTAACCACAGTAACTTTGATCTGCTTGAACACATTTTAATCGTCTTTAATACATGATTCCGAAGGATAGATTAAAAGACCCGTTCGTTTTTTTAAATAAATACAAATTTATTTAAAAAAAATAAATAATTATCAATAAATTAATTTTTTTGAGATCCGGGGCTATAAAAAAAACATCCGGGACTGAAGCCCCGAATGCCCATGTCTAAGACGCGCCTGTTGCTGAGTCCTGTAGGTTTGTCCACATACTGTCCTGTAGGATTGATAACATCCCACAGAAATTATAAGCCCTGCAAGATTCAGAATGTAGATTGATTTATTGATTGGTTGGTTTATTAAATAAATAAACTAATCACAAACTTAAGGATATAAAACATTTATTACCTAACTACCCTAACTTACTAGCTAGCTATCATATATCCCAGCTAACACAGTTACGTTGTGAAGACGTAACAGGACCGGCCCATATTCGTCGTAACAACGTGCCAAATAACGTTCCAGCACGTAACTTTGTGATTCCTGTATTCGTCGTGGCAACGTTATTGTGGTACGTCAGCAAGAACGTGATGAGTAGGCCCTACGTCTCAATTGCCTAACTGGTATGTTCTGAGGAGGTAACATCAAAGGACCGTTTTAGTCGTAACAACGACCAAAATACCACGTAAAAACAACAAAAAAAAACACTGCATACATTTAATCAGCATTTATTCAGTGTTACCTGTACTATTGTGTGTATGCACCGCATGCATCAATGTGTCACACACATGTGTGCCTCGAGAATCAATCAACTAGAAAACATTTATATCATTTAATAATCAGCAGTTAGTTAATGACATTCTCCACCTCAAGATAATAAATAATTAACATATAATTTTTAACATATATATATATTAAATGTTAACAAGTTATTGAGAAGTGAAAATTTGGCATATACATTAATTTTAATTAATTTGATCTTACTTTAAGGAAGAAAATATGAAAATTTCAACAACAAAAAAATCAAAAAGTCTTATTTGTTTTCCAAAAGTAGGAGTGTTTCATCATCTCCATCATGCTGCTGCACACCTTTTTTCTGGTCTTGCTGCTGCAAAATGAAAAGTAGCCTATTTCAGTTTTATACAATTAATTGCACATAATTTTTTTCATTTGACTTTTACGTTTGTTGAAATTAAATGTTAGATTCAGCTGGTCAATATAATTTATTTAAAATATGATGGTTTCATTATATTAACCATGTAAGATAACTATAAATATACTATAAATCCAGTAATTGTATTTACTAAATGGTTAAAATGCAGGAAACAAATAAATGCAATAGTGAGTTTATTAGGATTAGTGGATTACAAAATCGGATATAGGGATTACGTGAGAACCAGTTCTCTTCACACTTCATGACAGTAGGTGGCGACATGCACCTATTGATGTTGGTTCGCAACCCGCCATTACACCAAATGAAGAAGGACGGTTGTTCGGCAGTTGTTGAACGATATAAGAAAAAACTCCAGCTGTGCTCTATGTGAGTAACCATGAATTATATTTTTCATTTTGATATTTTATTTGTTGTTAGGATTGTCAGATGTCAACTATATGTAAATTATGACGAGGTGAGATGCGCTAATCATGTTAGCTTATAGCACGAGATCCAAACTTTTGTTTTACCTAAATTACCGTTAATTAGATTCGAATGAGCGGAATTGGAATAATTAAAATTCAAACCTACCCCAAGCCTAACTGACCTAAACGACAGACTGTGAAATGCTCCACTCACATGTACAGTCAGATGTTCTTTGTTTGTGCAACTTTAAGTAAATCAAACCAGTGACTAAACGGTCAACTTCACATTGTTTCTACTTTTAGTAAAAGAAAAGTACTAAGTGAACTGAACATTGTCAGGATACAGGCAAGGAGACAGAGGTAAGTGAATCCAAACACAGCTTTATTGAACGTGACACAAGTGCATAGGTGAGTATTCTCAGAGTTCAGGTGCAGATGCGGTGAGGGTCTCTACGTGCGGGGCAGATAACAGGTGAGCAGGTCCTCTTCAGGTTAATTGGATGTCAAGCGGTCACAGATCATTCATACTTGTCTTTTCTCTTTCAGGTGTCGTCGTGGATGAGACAACTCGGCGTGAACACAGGGACTCAGGAAAATACAGGATTCTAGGGAACAGGGATCCAGACAGGAAATGCAGGAAACCAGGACTCGGGTAGGATGTCTGAAGACAGTGGAACAGGAATGCAGAGGTCAGTAATACACAGGTGAGTATACGTTACTTGGTCGGCGATGACGAGGAGATAGACTTTGGTAGACAGCGGGAAATGGTCTGTTCCTGTTGGAGGCTTGACGGTGAATGAAGCTGTGGTGAGTGTTTTTATTCAGAGGCTATTGATTGTGAACAGGTGCAGGTGATTAGAATTCTGGTGAGAGTGATCGTTGTGTTGTGAAGGATGTGGTGTCTGATTGGTTCCTGACATTACCCCCCCCCCTCCAGAGTCCGCGCCAGCGGACCTTGGACCCCGACGTTGTGGTGGTCTACCTCTGGGCCGTGGTGCAGGTTTGTCAGGATATTGAGCGTGAAATTCTCGGAGCAGATTGGGATCAAGGACGTCGTTCCGGGGTACCCAACATCTTTCTTCAGGTCCATACCCCTCCCAATCTATCAGATATTCAATCCAAACACCTCGACGTCGGGAGTCCAATATTTCCTTTATCAAATAGATGGGTTCTGGTTCAATAGGCGGTATCGGGGGGTTATCCTCAGGGATTGGTTCCGTGGCTGAGTTGGGTACAGGTGGGTGGTGAGGTTTCAGGAGGGAGACGTGAAACGTGGGATGGATTCGATGTTCTGGAGGTAGGCGGAGTTGGTAGGTGACTGGGTTTACTTGTCTTACGATGGGGAAAGCTCCGATGTATCTGGGGTTGAGTTTGCGGCAAGGTTGACGTAGACGGATGTCTTTAGTGGAGAGCCAGACTTACTGTCCGGGTTGATATTCAGGAGTCTGACGGCGGTGAGCATCTGCAAAATGCCGTTGGCGATTCACTGCTTGCTGAAGGTGATGATGGGCTTGATTCCACACTCCTTCGCTTTCTTGAAACCACTTGTTTACTGCTGGTACTTCTGAGGGTTCGCCGGACCATGGAAACAATGGAGGTTGGTAACCCAACACACACTGGAAAGGAGTTAGTTGCGTGGATGACTGTCTGAGGGAATTTTGTGCGTACTCTGCCCAGATGAGATAACGACTCCAGATGTTTTGGTTGGAGTGGCAGAAGGTACGCAGGAAACGTCCTACATCTTGGATTTTCCGTTCGGTTCGGCCATTTGTTTGTGGATGGTACCCTGATGACAGGCTTACGGTCACGTTCATGAGAGTGAAAAAAGCTCGCCAAACTCGGGAGATAAATTGGGGTCCCCTGTCAGACACGATGTCCTCTGGGATGCCGTAGTTCCGAAACACATGCTCCATCAGAAGTTCAGCAGTGACAAAGGCCGTAGGGAGTCCCTTCAGAGGGATTAGTCTGCATGCTTTGGAGAACCGATCGATGGCGACAAGGATACAGGTGTTTCCGTCGGATGCTGGTAGATCCGTAACGAAATCTACCCCAATGTGGGACCAGGGCCTATGTGGGACTGGGAGCGGTACTAATTTACCCACAGGGAGATTCCTGGGGACTTTGGACATGGCACATGGGATACAACCCTGTATAAACGTGGTGATGTCTTGCTGCATATTGGGCCACCAGTACTTGAGTTGGAAAGTTGTGGACGTTTTGCTTATGCCAGGATGACCTGTGCCTACGGAGGAGTGAGCTGAAGCAATGAGAGAGTTTCGGAAGTCCTCTGGGACGTAAATCTTCTCGGGGGGACATCCTGGAACTCGAGGTTGTTGTCGGGACAGCTCCAATAATTGCTTGTTGATCTCCCACTGGATGGGGTTGACAAACAACTTCTCAGGCAGGATGGCCTCAGGTTCCTCCCTCGGGATCTCTGGGGCATGGATGCGTGAGAGGGCATCCGCTCTAGTATTTTTGGAGCCTGGGCGATATGAAATCTTGAAATGGAACCGGGTGAAAAACAATGCCCATCGGGCCTGACGTGGATTCAGTCTTTTCGCATCTCTCAAGTACTGAAGATTCTTATGATCCGTTAGTACTAGGAATGGATGTTTCGCCCCCTCTAACCAATGCCTCCATTCCTCCAAGGCAAGATTCACAGCCAAAAGCTCCCGGTTTCCAATGTCGTAGTTGATCTCTGCCGTAGATAATTTCTTGGAAAAGAACGCGCAAGGTATGGTCTTGGAGGGTGAACCCGAGTACTGGTACAGAATTCCTCCCACCCCGGTAGTGGAGGCATCTACCTCCACCACAAATACCTTCTCTGGATCTGGATGGTGGAGCAAGGGTGCAGTGGTGAAAGCGGCATTGAGGGAGTTAAAACCACGCTCTGCTTCTGGGGTCCAAAGTAACACCTTCGGTTTTCCCTTTAACAGGGAGGTCAGAGGAGCTGTCAAGAAATTGTATCGGTGTATGAACCGTCGGTAAAAATTTGCAAAACCGAGGAACCTCTGGAGCTCTTTCACCGACTGTGGAGTGGGCCAGGACATGATGGCTTCGGTCTTTCGCTTATCCATTTCTACACCTCTTTCACTGAGTTGGTATCCCAGGAATTCGACGTTAGTCTGGTGAAACGTACACTTCTCTGCCTTTAGAAACAAGGTAAACTCTCTGAGTCTCTGGAGTACCAGGGCCACATGATGTTGGTGTTCAACAGGGTTCTTGGAATAAATCAGAATATCATCAATATACACCAACACAAATTGCCCCAGGTAGTCTCGGAGTACCTCGTCCATGAAACTCTGGAAAACGGAGGGAGCGTTTACCAACCCATACGGCATGACCAGGTATTCATAGTGCCCTGCAGGCGTGATGAAAGCAGTTTTCCACTCATCCCCTTCTCTGATTCTGACCAGATTGTATGCACTCCTCAGATCCAATTTGGTGAAGATCTTGGCTTCTCTGAGCTGTTCGAGGGCTGCTGGGATGAGAGGTAGTGGGTAACTGAATTTGACAGTGATTTGGTTCAGGGCTCTGTAATCGATACAAGGTCTTAACCCTCCATCCTTTTTGGCAACAAAAAAGAAACTAGCGGCCGCAGGGGATGTAGAGGGACGAATGTAACCCTGTTGTAACGCTTCCTCGATGTATTTCCGCATAGATTCTTGCTCAGGAATGGAGAGTGAGTAGATTTTTCCCTTAGGAATCGATGCATCGGGGACCAGATCAATGGCGCAATCCCATGGTCTATGGGGTGGCAAGTTGGAGGCAGTAACAGGGTTAAATATGTCAGAGAACGAGGAATAACAAGAGGGAATATTTGTGGACAGATTCTCCGTGGGACTCTCGATGGAGGTGGAACTCACAGTGAGCACTTTCTTAGGTTCCGTGGCTGGGGGAGCAGAGTGTGCGCTTTTCTTAAGCGAGCAATGACATCCCCAACTGATTATCTTGCCGGACTGCCAATTAATGGTAGGTTGGTGACGGATAGCCATGGACGGCCGAGGATGATGTCTGTTTGGCTATTTTGTAGAATGAAAGGTTCGAACATTTCATGGTGAAGCTTTTCAATAGACAACTGGATGGGTGTTATTTGAGATGTCACATACCCCTTGTTAATGGGTTCGCCGGTCACTCCATGGATGGAATATGGCTTGGGAATGTCGACCTTCCTGAGGTTAAGTTTCTCGCTGAGCCGTCCTGATATGAAGTTCCCCGCTGATCCGGAATCGACGATGGCTGTTGCAGATACATGGGAATTTAGGATTTTCAAGGTTACAGAGATAGTGAGCGGGGTCGATACATCGTGGTGATCCAGAACGGAGCTTACCGTCATCTGAGGTGGCCGAATGGGACATGAAAATCGAAAATGACCTTTACCACCACAGTACAGACATAACTTCATTTCTCTGCGACGAGAGCGTTCAGCTTGGGTGAGTCGATGAGCATCGACTTGCATTTCCTCAGGGGGTTTTTCAGACTCATGGTTTGCGAGGACATGAGGGGATGTGACATGAGAAAGTCGAGCATCTCGATAGCAGCTCTGAGATCGTTGATGAACACGGAGAGTTTGCTGTATGAATTTCTCTAGTCCCAGGTTATCATCATAGATCGCCATTTGGAGACGAGGTGCAGGATTTAGTCCGCCGCGATAAACAGCCAAGAAAGCCTTTTCGTACCAACCGCTCACTGAAGCCAGAGTCCGGAATTCAATGGAGTACTCTGAAACGGGTCTTTTTCCTTGACGGAGTTGAATTAACTTATCACTGATGGTGGAATCACTGACTGGTTGGCCGAAAACTTCCTTGAAATGATTTATTAAATTTTGTAGTGACCTGATAACCTCAGTCTCCTGTGCCCACAGCGATTCAGCCCATCTCAATGCTGTTCCAGACAACTGCTGGATGATGAAAGAGATTCGCGAACGATCTGTGGGGAATTGATGAGGTTGCTGGTCAAAGATGAGCGAACACTGCAATATGAAGCCATTGCAATCCTCCGCCCGGCCAGAGAAGGGCGCTGGTCGGGAAGCGGGGCTAGCAATGCATACTAGCGTGGAAGTGGGGTTCGCGGAAGTGGCGGTGGGCTGAGGACACGAACTCGCCGCATCGATTGGCGGTTGTGTTGGATCCATAGCGGTAGTTGGTCAAGCCTTCTGTCAGGATACAGGCAAGGAGACAGAGGTAAGTGAATCCAAACACAGCTTTATTGAACGTGACACAAGTGCATAGGTGAGTATTCTCAGAGTTCAGGTGCAGATGCGGTGAGGGTCTCTACGTGCGGGGCAGATAACAGGTGAGCAGGTCCTCTTCAGGTTAATTGGATGTCAAGCGGTCACAGATCATTCATACTTGTCTTTTCTCTTTCAGGTGTCGTCGTGGATGAGACAACTCGGCGTGAACACAGGGACTCAGGAAAATACAGGATTCTAGGGAACAGGGATCCAGACAGGAAATGCAGGAAACCAGGACTCGGGTAGGATGTCTGAAGACAGTGGAACAGGAATGCAGAGGTCAGTAATACACAGGTGAGTATACGTTACTTGGTCGGCGATGACGAGGAGATAGACTTTGGTAGACAGCGGGAAATGGTCTGTTCCTGTTGGAGGCTTGACGGTGAATGAAGCTGTGGTGAGTGTTTTTATTCAGAGGCTATTGATTGTGAACAGGTGCAGGTGATTAGAATTCTGGTGAGAGTGATCGTTGTGTTGTGAAGGATGTGGTGTCTGATTGGTTCCTGACAAACATGTAATCTCCCTTTTTTTTTAATTATGTAATTAGAATATAATAACTATTTTATAGAAAACTGCACCAAAGGAGCTTACATTCTGACAGCTTGCTGGAGCTTAAGTGTGTCTGCCACAATGTCCTCCACTGTTGCTTGCTGGATTCTAGGATTGGACATCATCACTGCCTCTGTAATATTAAATTCCTTAACTATGCAGCAATGGTTAAAAAAGTACTGGTAATACAGGTTTTTTGTGTCACTAACATATAGGACTTGCTCTTCCCTTTCTTCCCCTTCAGACTAAACTCCTTCCAGACACTGTAGGAGGCCAGTGCCCGCATCACCCTACGGGTGTTTTCCCCAGGGTTTGGACCTCCAACAAGACTTAAATGGTGTGTCTACAAGATGGAATACATTTTCAAAATGGTAATAACTTTTGTTATTTAACTTAATTCTAACACTTTTTTGGCATTTCACGGATAGTTCACTATTAACATACCACACTATTCCGAAATGTCTCCTCTTCATTTTTTCTTTCGAGAGAGAGAGGAGTTCCTCCATAGTGGCACACACATCAAGGCTCATCTCCTCCACTCGCTGACTAGTCCCATCACCCAGGGCACGAGCACAGTTCATACAGGGCTGCTGTTGAGCTCCTCATCGCCTTCATCTCACTCTCAATGCTGATGATTCTCTGAGTGAGTAACTCAGGAGTTGATCTGGGAGAATCAAGATTGATTCATTCAAATAAAGGTAAAAACTAAGTTTCAAATTATGTTTTGCATTTACCATTCTTCTGGATGTCTCTAGGAGGCACTGGTCTTAATGATGCATCAAGAATGGTATAATCTTCAGGTCTTGCTGGTGTTAGTGTGGTTTGTTTGTTGGGTTTAAATGCTCGGGGAAATGGCAGCTGAGGTTCCACTGTAAATTAGAAGGTAATTACTAAAAAATAGGAACAAACGAAAAACGATGAAATGTACTGGTATTGGTATCAATCAACTAATGAAATTTTGGTATTCTGAAAACCCCCAAACACTTTTTAATATGAAATTGTGCACAAGTGGTAAAGTAAAATAATTAAAACTAAGAAAGGCCTACCAGTTGATGTACAGTTCACCCGGCTCTTCTTTTTGGGGTGAGGTACTGAAGAAGTATCTTTTAAAAAAATGAATAAAAATGATTTTAGAATTACTTTAATTGTTTACTTGTAAACTTATTTCACATGCTCAGGTTCATACCTCCATCAGAGCTGCTGAGACACACTGGTCGTTTTTTTCTCTTGGGAACGTCATCAGAGCTCTCCACAGAAGACTGCACAGCTGCTCTTTTGGACCACTTCTTTGCAGTTTCATAGTCACCTGAAGTAAAAATACAGTGAGTATAATTTAGCATTCCTTAACAGAGTTACACTAACATTTTGTTTGAATGATCCTTTAAAGTAAAATGAAATACCTGTTTTTGCAAACACTCTGACCCTGTGCCTGGTCCAATTTTTTTTATCAGGTTGTTATTAATTTTTAATTAAAAACCTTTTAATTTTTAATTAAATTATGAAATAAATATTGTAGAAAATGAATTCAAACTATAATATGAAAGCAAGAGTAACTAAAAATCTGAACCAGTTTCAGGCTCCACATACAGTACAGGATCGTTTGGGGGAAGTGTGTGGGCGCGGGCACTGCCGGAGAGAGTTGCAGAACTGTTGCAGAGAGGTCAACCTGGAACATTTATTGATCGGCGAAAATGCATCACCATGCACCGTTCATTTCGGATGCTGTGCGGTGAGAGAGACATGTTGGAGGAGGCTATGCTATCTCTAAGGGATGTCCGAGCTGAGACGCTGGAGCGCCCCATAAGTAGCTGGTATGTAACAGTGTATTTTACGAATTGGCAACTGGGCTAGGCTAGGCTAACTTATATCCTCTTCTCAGACTGTTAAGGTTAACAGCGTACCGGCAGTTCACTCTTTGGGCGAGGGGGCATTTGGGAAGGAGGCATTTAAATAAAACATTTGATGTCAGACGCTTCATGTACTCATTGACGTTTTCAACACATCTGTCTCTCGTACCTAGGATTAAACACTAGAAATCACGACTAGAATAATTTTGTTGACAAGGCATGGGGTAGAGAGAAGCTAGCTCTGCTAGTGTTGGTTGGCAACGGAGTACCCACTAAACAACATGATGTCCAAAAGACGTCTTTTCAACGTCTTTGTCACAAAAGTCGGACGTTGAAAAGACGTCCACTGAGGAGCCAGAATGAACGTTTTTATGACGTCTTTTTTTGACGTGTTCTGCACGTCCGATATAGACGTCCATCGAACCTTCGTACCAGTTTAAAAACTAGTTCAAATGTGGCCATTGTGGACATATTTTCAACATCATGTTTTATTTTAAGTAACCATTGTGGTGATGAGTGTTTGCTTTAGTTGGGCTCTTGGTCCCAGTTCTTCTTACTTTAACTTTACTGTGGCTGTTGTAACTGTGTGTTTGTATAACACAATTGTTGTGGCAGAGAAAGCCAAGAAAAAGTAAGATCGACTGTCATCAGCTCCTCGTTGATGATGATAAAATCATCACAAAGTGAGCATTTAATGTTGTGTTTAGACTTTTGTCTTTATATCAGGCATTTATAACCACCAATCTTGTGGAACTGCATTATTTGGTCCAGTACCATTAGATTGATCACTTATTTGAAGGTGGATAAAAGAAAAGCATGTTTACACAATGTTATGAGAAAATGCATCATACAGTGAAACACAGAGATCAAGATTTTGCGTATGATTCACAACAATGGTGACAATAAAAAAAAGCTTCATGCTGCAATGCATGATGGGTAGCTTTCAAAGTACAAAACATCCTTGATTCCCAAGCTTTTTTGTTTTGGTTGTCACCGTTGTTGTGAATCATATGCAAAATCTTGACGTCTATGTGTGACTATGTGATACATTTGCTCAAAACATTTTGTACACATGTTTTTATCCACCTTAAAATAAGTGATCATTTTAATGTTACTGGTCCAAATAACACAGTTCCACAAGATAGGTGGTTATAAATGCCAGATATAAAGACAATAGTCTAAACACAACATTAAATGCTCACTTTGTGTTGATTCTGTCACCATCCGCTAAGCACTTTCCGTTTTTCTGCCAACTCGGTCTTTTCTCGAAAACCTGGAGGACACAGCCCATTCAGAGCTTGTATTTTGGTACCATCCATAAGTCTGCCCAACCCATTCTTTCAGTAGATGCTCTCATACATCATGGTGGAATTGGCCATTTATGAACCCTAAAGCTCTAAGGTGTCCTATTCCTAAACTGATTGAGCTTTTGCATCAATCATTGTGTCAAGCAAAGGTATGCAGAGGCGAGATGGCTCGCTGGGCCCTACCACCTTGGTGATAGCTCGCTGGAACCCGAGGTGTAGATATGCCTTGAGCTGGGCACCAAACTTGTGCTTGCTAAGGCAGCATATATACTAAAATTGGATCGATACAGAGCAGATTAACATAGCCCCTGGGAAAAGCTCAGCCATCGTTCTTCTCTGTTGTCGCGCATGCGCATTAGTGCCTTCGCGCATGCCCAGTCGCACAAACGCGGTACAAACGAGACACCATCAAAACGCAGGATCGAATCCCGACCGAAGCACAAATATTAAACATTATATTACACACTATTATATTCATATTATGCCTATTTCATGTGTATACATAAAAGTAACATGCTGTGTATTATTTGTTTCACCTTTTATTCAAATCTGTTGTGTTAAACATTATATTGTATTTATATTGTGTCACCTTATTAAAATGTATGTTAAATAATATATTGTATTCATATTGTTTCCCCTTTTTATATTGTTTCACCCTTTTCTGCATAGATATATTGTATTTATATTGTTTCACCTTTTTCTGCATATATATTACAATTTGTTATGTTAAACATTATATTACATTTATATTATGTCAATAATTTTATTTCGATGTATAAATAAAAGTTACATACCGTGTATTATTCGTTTCACCTTTTTCTTCAGTAAAAAAAATATCAATTAAATATCTGTTGTTGTTGATGTTGTTGTTGTTGTTGTTGTTGATGATGATGATGATGATGATGATGTATAGATGCAGAAAACACCAAACACAGCAGCAGTAGACTACAGTGTGAAATAGATTATTTATTTCAAACTACAATACAATAAAACATGATGATGATGATTTTGATGATGATGATGATGATGATGATGATGATAGTAATAATAATAATAAAAATAGAGCATCAGAGCAGACACATGGCATAAATATTCTGGGGCGAGATGCAGAACAGTGGTAGTGATGCAGAACAGTGGCACAAGGCTTCATTCCTCTTATTTTAAACCACATAAATCACAGCAGACAGACGCATAGTATAAGGGCTCATTACACACATGCATGGATACATAAAGCAGCAGCATACAGTGTGAAGTACCAACGCGGCGGCAACAGAGCCAGTGGCAACTGGACGTAACTCCAAAGACAGTGACCACATTATTGAACATACCCACATGTCCAAAAGGCCTATGTAACTTGTCAACGCATAAAATCACGACAGCACAAATGCATGACAATGTGTTATACAGGTGTGAATGTGTTATACAGGTGTAAATGGGACAGACAATGTTTTCTTTTCTTTTTCTTAAGCCATATGATAGGCAGCATACACACACAGTATAGGCCCGTATAACTTGTCAGTGCAAAGAATCAGAATAGTACAAAGGCATGGCAATGTTGTACAGGTGTGAATGGGATACACAATGTTTTTTTTGCTGTAGAAAAGTTGTGGCAGGTGTGGACCGGTGTTTGTAGGAAGCCTCCACACCGCGGCAAGGTCCCGGTCCTTGTGGAGGGTAAAGTCAATGTCTTTAAAAAACAAACAAACACTGAAACAACTATATACACCTGCCCCAGCGAGAATGCGAAATCAGTCCGGAGCTCGACCCTGGTCCTTCATCTCCCTCAGTCAGTCCTCCACACTCTTACCCGCCGCGGCGGCAGAGCAAAAATGTACATTGCTGTAGCGGGTGTGTCCGGTCTCCCTCCGCTTTGGCTGGCCGCATCTCCTGCACTTTTGTTCTTGTGGCACGCCGGCCCGGGCAGCGACGACTGCTCCTGCCGCTGCCCTCTGCTCAGCCCTCTTCCTCCTCAGCCATTCAGTTTTGTACGCAGAGCGAGGCTGAGGAGGGGGAGCAGGAGGTGGTGCAGGCAGCCGAGGGCCGGCGTGATGTGCGGCGGCCAGCGGCAGCGAGAGGACGTGTGGGGCTGGCGTTGTCAGAGGGAGCGTTGGGATGGGGAGCACCCTCACACTCTGCTGGGGCAGTGAGAGGTCCAGAAAGAGAGGCTGTGTTGCCGGAAAAGGTCCTGTTGCAGCTGCAGCAGCCGGTGGTATGGCCAGGACAACAGTTGAGGGGGCATGCGGTAAAGGCGCCAGTGGGCGCACTGGCGCTGGCAGAACAGGCACCGGTGCTGCCACAGCCGGTGCTGCTGCCAGAGGTCCCGCCGCCCTTGGCGCTGCCGTCCTCGCCTGGCCTGTTGCTGCTGCCGGAGAACGATCCACCGCTGTTGCTGGGCACGGCGCCGAACCCGCTGCCGCTGCCGCTGGTGGTCGTCCCTCTGCTGCAACGCCTGAAGCTAGCACAGTCCTCTCCTTCTCCCGCTGCATCCTGGTGAACCTGAAAACGGATTTCAACGTAGTGTTTTAGTTACATGTTCAATTTTGAGAGCATGCCATTCAAGCATGTCATTACCATAACATCAAAAGCATCAAACATACAATAGCGAGAGGGTCCTGGCGTTCAGCTCAAAGAGCTGTATGGGCGCCCGAGCCATCAGCCTCTGGTGGCCCAGCACAAGGTCCCGGATGTGCTGGTACCGAAGCAGTATGCTGTCCCACCGCGACCTCCGGGCACCGCGCGCACGGCTGCCCGAGGGGATCAAGCGGCAGAGCTGGGTGCATACTGCCTCTACCAGCCGGCTTGCGCTGGGACTGCTGGCAGGTCCAGAGGTCTCTCTGACCAGGCAGCTGTGGACAATGGACAAAAACAATGACAGATATGAGCATGATAATGGGCAACATTACATAAAGCAGCTTGTTTGTACACCAGGGAAATGTATGATGGAAGCGTAGCTTTACCGTCTCAAGCTTTCCACACCAGGTATACTGGTGGGGCTTGGCTTGGCTGCCATGAAGCGCCCCTGAGCTGGCCTGTCCCTGTAGCGGGGAGGGTAAACTACTCGGGCCCTGTCGTACGGTGACAGGGCCTCGTAGAGCCTGATAAGCTCGTCTACCCTCCCCTCGGACAAGGCCGGGTCGTGACGCAACCCCACCAAGGCCGTGGCCAACTGGACCACGGCCAGGTACCCCGGCTGGTCATCCGGTCCTCTGTAGTCCTGCAGACACATAAGAAGAGATGGAAAACAATAAGTCAGTTGGATGGAACAGAGCGAGCGCAGTTTTTGGTGATGCGAGATGCACTGCAGTCGCAGACCACAAAGAGGTGGCGTGCTTACCTCAGCAGCCTGCTGAGGCTCTGGCGAGGACCGGCCGGGGGAGTGGGGTGCGGGCTCGTGGGCACCGGTCGGACTGGATGACTCGGGCGCGGGTGCGTCAGCCGGTCGCCCTGACCGCGGGTCCGTCTGAGGAGCTGGGAACTCGCCAGGCAGGGTGAGGTCCTCCACCTCCTGCGGGCCGTCGGCGAGCTCGTCATCCTCGACAAGTTGGGGAACGTCCCCCCCCCGCGTCCGGAATGTCAAGGTCCAAGCTGACGTCCTGCAGCACTCTGCCCGTCTGGGAGTACAGGTACTCGATGCCGATGAGTTCCCCTGAAGTACAACAACACAAATCGCATCAGTCAGTCTGGTACAAATATCATTCAGTGTGGACAGGTGTAAGCGCGGTGGCTTGAGTGTTCTTACCCGTGTACTCCCTGGGCTTGGTGTAATCCTTGACCACATTCGTGCCAAGCACCCTTTGGCTGAGCTGGTCAAGGGAGTGCTGCAGGGGGCCATTGTAGGAGCGGATCAGCGGCCGTCCCTCCTGTGCCACGGACGCCGCCCTGTCGGCGTTCCACCGCGTCAACCCCTCCAGGAGAAATGCCTGGAAGTGCCAGGCATTGGCACTTTCTCCTGAGGAGGAACACAGATCTGTTTAGCAGTTTATTCAGTGCACACAATGTGAATGACAGCGAGTCGATGACAGTGAAAGATTGACATGACAGTGAAGCATGTGAAACATACCTGGAATGAAGCGGTTGAGATGCAGGTGGAACGACTCCAGGGACGTGGAGCCTCGTGCACAACGGTACACCGGCAGGCTGATCCCCCCCTTGGTCATCCTGCCGGTCTCAGTGTACAGCTCCACGCCCGGCGGGTCCTGGATGCAATGGAGGTGGCGCCGCTGCTCCGTCCAGATCTTCTGGATGCGGTCTTGGTCCAGCAGGGAAATCCCCATGGTGTCTCGTCCGTTGGCACCGCCGAAGGTTTCCAGGAGGTCACCGATCAGCCGCTCCGTCTCCGCCGCTCCACGCGTGCAGCGACGGCAATGGAGAGCAATATTCTTGCGGCTGACGTGCCTCCACACTCCGGCGTCGGACGAGAAGGTCATCCCCTGCGCCTCAAGCATCCTCTTCTTCGCCTTGAGCAACCGGGCTGCGTCCCCTGGGTCCCACAAGAAGATGCACGAAGACAGCTGCTGCAGGAAGGGTTTATACAGCTGGTGGCTCTCGGTGGTGACAACTGTTATGGAAAAATGCATGTTATATCAAGTTATGGAACCATGATGTCTCTTACTGTGATGCTGTTTGTTTAATTATTGTTTTTGCCACAACGCACCTGACGCGAACCGCCGCATCAGGTGCCAGATGTCCAGCCGGACCACCAGCTTGTCCCACTTCCCGAACATGTCAGCTGTCTTGGATCCCCCGTGGGACGAACAACAGTCCCGGTCGACGTAGAGGAGCTGAGGCGGCTCCACCCCAGCGTCCCGATACTGCCGCATTAACCCCGCAGCCATGGGCAACAGGCCGGCACCCTCGGCGTCCGTGAGCACGGACATGAGCACCTGTCCTTGCTCGTTGCCGACGTTCGTTGCCCACGCTGCGGTCTGGGCAGCAGCACCGGCGAGCTTCCGGGTCACCTGTTTGAAAGAATAAAGCATCTCAGTAAGGCTGCACGCACATAGCTAGAGCGTGATACTCCGCACCACATTTATATACATATATATTTATACATACATAGCACCACATTTACCTTCTTGGTCGAATCCATCTTCAAAACCGTTCCAAAGACGGAGGTGACCCGGGCCTTCACGTCCTCCAGGCGGGAGAGGATGTCGTGGCAGTACACCATTAACAGCCATGCGTACTGGGGCACGGGTGGCGGTTTTGGTGGTGGGGTGCACATGCGCACGACACCTCGCGACGTGAAGGGCTCCATGACGCTGAGGTAGTGTATGGACCGCCGCATCCAGGCCTTTGTGTGTGCCTCACAGAGTTTTTTGTACAGCTGTGTGGCGCTGTTCCCCCGAGGACGCTCACGCAGCTGGATGATTACCCGCCGGTCGCAGGCAAGCCTACAGAGAGGAGCACATCATGTGTTACAGAAGAGCCACACACAGACACACTGTGACAGTGTTCAGACAGGTACTTACTTGTAGGTGAGGATTGCCGGCAAGAGGGCGCCACACACAGACACACTGTGACAGTGTTCAGACAGCTACTTACTTGTAGGTGAGGATTGCCGGGAAGAGGGCGCCACAAACAGACATACTGTGACAGTGTTCAGACAGCTACTTACTTGTAGGTGAGGATTGCCGGGAAGAGGGCGCGATGCCCCTCTCCCAGCTGACCCACGACCTCCTGCGACCAGGCAGCTACCTTCCTCTTACACCGACGGCACTCCAGGTACTCGGTGGCCATCAAGTACCAGCCGTCGATGTCCAGGACCCTCCGGATGGTCCTGTAGAGCCCACACTTGGTGAGGGCCCTATTACAGCATGTCGGCCGGACGCCCCACAGACGCAGGGGCGTCCAGAGGAACAGCCGACACGTGAAGTAGGGGTACGAGCTGCTGATTGGCCCAAAACAGAAAACGCTCGACAAACGCTCGACAATCCGAGCTGCTGATTGGCCGGCATCCAGAGAACATTGCTGGGCACAGAGCGAAAGAATGACATGCAAATACGTGAAGCGCTCCATATTTTTGCAGCTGTGATCAAAGCCTGCTTCACTGGACTTGATTCATCCCCTCCTGCCACTCTTTGTTTTCATTCTTGTTCTCTTGTGTCAAGAACTGGTGCATCTCCAATGTCTATAGCGCACTATCAGTTTTCCTGCCAACTCTTTTTTTTAATGCTTGTACTCTGGGGCCATCGACGAGTGTGTCCACTCCCTTTCTTCAGCAGATGCCGTTGAGGAACAGGGTTTGAACACAAAGGCAATATCTCCAACCATATACACGCACCATATTCTCTCTGAAGCAAGATTCTTCCGAAATAAATAGGAGCGTTTCGTTTTCAGTCTTTTCTCTAAGGGTTCGAACCTGAGAGCTTGTGCTTTCAAAGAAGGTCCCAGTTTCAATTCACTCGAACATCCAGAGCACATCAAGGGCACGCGCCGTGCACAAAAAGACAAGTCTGAAGGAAGGGGTGAGGAGAGGTGGTGACATGGAGCTCAATTTCAATGGCACCCAGAAAATCTTGCCGTGACCCGGATTCGAACCGGGGTTGCTGCGGCCCCAAGGCAGAGTACTAACCACTATACGATCACGGCGAGCTTTCGGTCTACCCGACGTGTCCCTGAATACAAAGGGGCCTTGTCAACTTTAGCTTGCAGACAAAACTGTTTCTTACCAACATAACTCAGGGGTAATCCTGTAACAGTGACTCTGGAGAAGAAGTCACTGAAAGAAAAGGATTCTGTTTTTCCTTTTATAAAGTTTAAGCTAGGCCTCCAGAAGGTTACAAACTAAAGCAGGCGCATGCTGTCAACGTAGTCGGTAGGATTCAAACCTGCACGGGGAGACCCCAATGGATTTCTAGTATATCGCCTTAACCACTCGGCCACGACTAAAAGCTGGCTGAAAGGGGCATGTCGTTTGTGGATTGGTGCCTTACAGCGTCGCTGCCGGAGGCCAGTGTAGATCAGCAAGAACTCAACAACAAAACGTACCGCTCCACAAAAAGACGCTCGTTCGCCCGAACAGGGACTTGAACCCTGGACCCTCAGATTAAAAGTCTGATGCTCTACGGACTGAGCTACCCGGGCTCTTGCTCAAGAAGCGTGCATGCTGCGTGGGAACGCACAGCAAAATGAATCGTATTGGCGCAGAAAAAAGAGTGTCCTCCAATGCATTGCGTTTCCTTCTTCGAAGATTCAGAATGGCCGTCAAAACGTCTGCTATGTCAAAATATATTTGCAAATTAGTGGGAATGCAGCCTATTAGACTGATGATAATAGTAATTAAAGGAAAATAATGCTAGGAAAAAGAACAAAAACTCACTGCTACTTGTCTGGAAAGCCTCTTCACACGCTTCAATGCTGTTGACTTGCCGCGCTCTTATCGTTATTGTAAACTTGTGTCAAAGGCGCAGTTGTTTGTAGCAAATAGCAAGCCCGCGGCACTCTAGGTAACAGCCAGCGAGTGTACTGACACCTAGCGATTAGAAAATATACACGCACCATATTCTCTCTTTTCTCTAAGGGTTCGAACCTGAGAGCTCGTGCTTTCAAAGAAGGTCCCAGTTTCAATTCACTCGAACATCCAGAGCACATCAAGGGCACGCGCCGTGCACAAAAAGAGTAGTCTGAAGGACGGGGTGAGGACAGGTGGCGACATGGAGCTTAATTTCAATGGCACACAGAAAATCTTGCCGTGACCCGGATTTGAACCGGGGTTGCTGCGGCCACAACGCAGAGTACTAACCACTATACGATCACGGCGAGCTACAGGTCTACCCGACGTGTCCCTGAATACAAAGGGGCCTTGTCATCTTTAGCTTGCAGACAAAACTGTTTCTTACCAACATAACTCTTTTCAAGGGTAATCATGTAACAGTGACTTTTTTTCCTTTTATAAAGTTTAAGCTAGGCCTCCAGAAGGTTACAAACTAAAACAGGCTCATGCTGTCAACGTAGTCGGCAGGATTCGAAGCTGCGCCGGGAGACCCCAATGGATTCACTGGACTTAATGACTACAGACCTGTCGCTCTCACGTCTGTGGTCATGAAGTCGTTTGAAAGACTGGTGCTGGCCCACCTGAAGGACATCACTGGACCCCTGCTGGATCCCTTTCAGTTTGCTTACAGAGCAAACAGGTCTGTGGATGATGCAGTCAACATGGGACTGCATTATATCCTGCAACATCTCGACAGACCAGGGACTTATGCAAGGATCCTCTTTGTGGACTTCAGTTCGGCCTTCAATACCATCATACCTGGTCTTCTCACAGCCAAACTGACCCAGCTCTCCATACCATCCTCGATCTGTCAGTGGATCACCAGCTTCCTGACGGACCGGCAGCAGCGAGTGAGACTGGGGAAACACACATCCAAGACACTCACAATCAGCACTGGTGCTCCCCAAGGGTGCGTTCTCTCCCCACTGCTCTTCTCCCTGTACACTAATGACTGCACTTCTAAAGACCCCACTGTCAAGCTCCTGAAATTTGCAGACGACACCACTGTCATCGGTCTCATCCGAAACGGTGACGAGTCTGCTTACAGACTGGAGGTTGAACAGCTGGCTGCCTGGTGCAGCTATAACAACCTTGAGCTGAACACGCTCAAAACAGTGGAGATGATCGTGGACTTCAGGAGGAACAGCTCAGCACTCCTCCCACTCACCATCATGAACAGCACTGTGGAAGCAGTGGAGTCATTCAGGTTCCTGGGCACTATCATCTCTCAGGACCTGAAGTGGGACAATCACATTGACTCCACTGTGAAAAAGGCCCAGCAGAGACTGTACTTCCTTCGCCAGCTGAGGAAGTTCAA
>NW_027509153.1:807500-812500 GCF_051911475.1 Siphateles boraxobius
AACAACAAAACGTACCGCTCCACAAAAAGATGCTCGTTCACCCGAACAGGGACTTGAACTCTGGACCCTCAGATTAAAAGTCTGATGCTCTACCGACTGAGCTATCCGGGCTCTTGCTCGAGAAGCGTGCGTGCTGCGTGGGAACGCACAGCAAAATGAATCGTATTGGCGCAGAAAAAAGAGTGTCCTCTAATGCTTTGCGTTTCCTTCTTCGAAGATTCAGAATGGCCGTCAAAACGTCTGCTATGTCAAAATATATTTGCTAATTAGTGGGAATGCAGCCTAGTAGACTGATGATAATAGTAATTAAAGGAAAATAATGCTAGGAAAAAGAACAAATACTCACTGCTACTTGTCTGGAAAGCCTCTTCACACGCTTCAATGCTGTTGACTTGCCGTGCTCCTATCGTTATTGTAAACTTGTGTCAAAGGCGCAGTTGTTTGTAGCCAGTGGCGCAAAAAGTGGGTATGCGCTATATGCGGCGCATAGGGGCGCCGCATCATGAGGGCGCCAAAGCGATGGTTACATTTTTTTTTTTTTTTTATAAGTTATATACATTTATATAAAATTTATACAAGTTAAATATAAAAAAAGTTATATAAATTTTAGAGGACTAACAGGCTTGAGTAGGCGTCGGTGCCCTCATAATATTCCATCATTGAATTTATTTTGACATAGAAGGGTATCGCGAGCGGGCGGGGGCGCGCGCGTGATCGCTGAGGAGCAGCACAGGAGTGCGTTATCGTTGAAACTCAAAAAAGATGAATGAAGCAAAAAAGCGGTCGGGGGCTAAAAATAGAAAAAGAAGGAGGTTAAAGGAGATGGCATGTCAAGGGATGCGACAGCAGCTAAATAAGTGGATGGTGAAATGCAACAGGTATGTGATGTTTGTGCTTGGAGGAGGCTTGCAAATATTCATGTTAACAGACTAACGTTTGCTAACTCTGGGAATGTAGCAGCCAGAGCTAGCTAGTTTAGAATATGCAAAACCGAGGTTGATGAGCTGAAAACTAAAAAATATAAGGTAGCATGTACAATAAATGACAAGAATCTGGAAAACAACTAATGCAATATCTCTGGTTTACCATGGAATCATGCGTAGATTTGCTACCAAGCTTGGAGGCTTGCAAATATTAATGTTAACAGCAAGTGTTTGCTAACTTAATGCAAAATAATATTGCTGATATCTACATTTAGATTTTGGTTAAACCTTATGGTACCAATCCCATGCATGACATATCTCAATTTTATTAAAGTAAAATAACAACTGGAAAATATAAGGTAGCATGCACAATAAATGACTAGAAGCTGGAAAACATGACTTATGCAATAAGGCTGGTTTATCATGGAAACAAATAGATTTTGTTTTACCATTCATGTATGTTCATGTTAGCTGTGCTATCAGACATACAAGCTATAGTTACATCTGCTGGGTGACATGGAAGCTGTATTTAGGGTCACATCTCTCTCTCTCTTTAAAGATCTGTGCTATATAATATGTATGATCAAGTGGCAAACAGCAACGAGGCTTTTGTTGACCACTTGGACAAAATCCGTTTCTGTTTTTTTTTTTTTTTTCACTGACATAATTTATGTCATCATTGTTGTCATTGTCACAAGTACAGGGATTTGCAAAGAAAAAAAGAACATTTTCTGGGATAAGGAAGATTTGATGGCTGATCATTTTGATACAAATGACAGCTACACACAATATGATTATTATTATATATATATATATATATATATATATATATATGTGTGTGTGTGTGTATGTATGTGTATATGTGTATGTTTGTAACTGTTTATTCTGCAACTTTTTATTATTTGTTAACATTGTTAATATATATATATATATATATATATATATATATATATATATATATATATATATATGATATGTGTGTGTGTATTGGGGGGGCGCCAAAATTGTTGCTGCATACCCCTCTAACACTGGGTAGTTGCGCCCCTGTTTGTAGCAAATAGCAAGCCCGCGGCACTCTAGGTAACAGCCAGCGAGTGTACTGACACCTAGCGATTAGAAAATATACACGCACCATATTCTCTCTGAAGCAAGATTCTTCCGAAATAAATAGGAGCGTTTCGTTTTCAATCTTTTCTCTAAGGGTTCGAACCTGAGAGCTTGTGCTTTCAAAGAAGGTCCCAGTTTCAATTCACTCGAACATCCAGAGCACATCAAGGGCACGCGCCGTGCACAAAAAGAAATAGGATATTTATTTTTATTTTCTTGAACACTCCTAGATGTTCAAGATGGCGCCGAGTATGGCTGCTGCGTTGCGAGCTCCGTCACAACATGGTAGTTTTTTGTTTGTTCTGTTTACAGTTCTTTTGTTTTTTGTCTCGGATGTTGTCTGTCTTATTCAGTACGACATACAAACACTTTTGGACATTGGTTCCGCAATCGAACACCGAAAACCGGACTTTCATTTCTTCAGTGATGCCCCGCTGTTTACAAACACGGCAGCGGAGCCCTTTGTCTGGGCAGCTTGGCCGCGGAAACGCAGCCGGAGAAGGGGAAGAAGAGCCGGCGTTCTCGTCAGAGTAAGACGGCGTGCAAATCGACCCCCGCTTCCCAGTATTCTGCTAGCAAACGTTCAGTCTCTAGACAACAAGCTCTGTGAGTTGAGAGCGCGGATCTCTTTCCAACGGGAGACGAGGGACTGCTGCATTATCTGCCTTACAGAAACTTGGATGTCTGCTGAGATTCCAGACTCGGCCATCGAAACCGCGGGGTTCTCAGTGCACCGAGCGGATAGAGTCAAAGACCTCTCAGGTAAAAGCAGAGGTGGGGGTGTATGTTTTATGATCAACAAATCCTGGTGTGATCAGAGGCACGTACATTCTATCAAGTCTTTCTGCTCTCCTGATCTGGAATTTCTCATGCTTCTGTGTCGACCATTCTGGCTACCGAGGGAATTCACAGCGGTCATTATCACGGCTGTGTACATTCCCCCACAAGCCGACACAGACCGGGCACTAAAGGAACTGTATGGGGAAATAAGCGAGCAGGAAACCGCGTACCCTGAGGCCGCGTTCATTGTGTCCGGGGACTTTAACAAAGCCAACTTTAAGAAAATAGCACCTAAATACCACCAACACATAAACTTTAACACACGAGGGGACCGGGTTTTGGATCATTGCTACTCCCCTTTCCGGGATGGCTACAAATCCCTCCCCCGCCCACCTTTTGGCAAATCGGATCACTCTTCCGTTCTCCTTCTGCCCGCTTACAGGCAGAAACTGAAACAGGAAACACCCGCCCTCAAAACGATCCAGTGCTGGTCGGACCAATCAGACTCTATGCTTCAGGACTGTTTTGATCACGCGGACTGGGAGATGTTCCGGTCGGCCTCTGATGACGACATCGAGGCTTATGCTGATAGCGTAACCTGTTTCATCAGGAAGTGCGTAGAAGACGTTGTTCCGATCAAAACAATACGGATTTACCCGAACCAGAAACCATGGATTAATGGCGATGTTCGTGCAGCACTCAACGCGCGGACCTCCGCTTTTAACTCCGGGAGTGCGGAGGAGCAAAAACAAGCAAGTTATGCCCTCCGAAAAACTATCAGAGCAGCAAAACGCCAATTCAGGGACAAGATTGAAGGACAGTTCAACACCACCGACTCTAGAAGCATGTGGAAGGGAATTAATAGCATTACGGACTATAAAGGAAACATAAACTCCACAGTGAACAACACTGCCTCTCTCCCAGATGAGCTGAACACTTTTTATGCTCGATTTGAGGGAACTAACATCCCCCTCGCGGAGAGAGTTCTCGCGGCTGAAGCTACAGAGGTTAGTACACTCTCCGTCTCTGTAGCGGATGTAACCCGATCTTTCCGTCGGGTGAACATCCGTAAAGCCGCGGGTCCAGACGGTATTCCGGGCCGCGTCATCAGAAAGTGCGCGAACCAACTAGCTGGTGTTTTTACGGACATTTTCAATTGGTCCCTCTCCTTGTCTGTAGTCCCCACATGCTTCAAAACGTCCATCATCGTACCTGTACCGAAGCAACCCAACATCACCTGCTTAAATGACTGGCGCCCTGTTGCTCTGACCCCCATCATCAGTAAATGCTTTGAGAGACTAGTCAGAGATTACATCTGCTCTGTTCTACCTTCCTCACTGGACCCACTGCAGTTTGCATACCGCAATAACCGCTCCACTGATGATGCTATTGCATCTACAATACACACTGCTCTCTCCCACCTGGAAAAGAGGAACACATATGTGAGAATGCTATTTGTAGACTACAGCTCAGCATTCAATACCATAGTGCCCTCCTTGCTTGATGTGAAACTCCGGGCTCTGGGCTTAAACAGCTTGCTGTGCAGCTGGATCCTGGACTTCCTGTCAAACAGACGCCAGGTGGTTAGAATAGGCAGCAACATCTCCTCATCACTGACCCTCAACACTGGAGCCCCACAGGGCTGTGTTCTCAGCCCACTCTTGTACTCCTTGTACACATATGACTGCGTGGCAACTCACAGCTCTAATTCCATCATCAAGTTTGCTGATGATACTACGGTCGTAGGTCTGATCACCGACAACGATGAAACGGCCTACAGAGAGGAGGTGCTCACTCTGACGCACTGGTGTCAGAGGAACAACCTCTCCCTCAACATCAGCAAAACCAAGGAGCTAGTGGTCGACTTCAGGAAGAACGACAGAGAACACAGCCCCATCACCATCAATGGAGCACCGGTGGAGAGAGTCAGCAGCTTCAAGTTCCTCGGTGTCCACATCACAGAGGAACTCACATGGTCCGTCCACACTGAGGCCGTCGTGAAGAAGGCTCATCAGCGCCTCTTCTTCCTGAGACGGCTGAGGAAGTTTGGAATGAACCGCCACATCCTCACACAGTTCTACACCAGCACCGTCGAGAGCATCCTGACTGGCTGCATCACTGCCTGGTATGGCAATACTACCAGCCGTAACCGCAAAGCCTTGCGAAGGGTGGTGCGCACTGCCAGCCGTA